>NW_015658045.1:153073-163867 GCF_001515625.1 Sinocyclocheilus rhinocerous | reverse complement strand
ATGTTGCGCATGCGCGACTACTCCCCGAGCTCCCCGAGACGACTCGTTCTTCCCGAGTCACATTAAAGATTCGTTCAAAATTAACGAATACGACCCAACTTATAAACGTATAATCTACAACTACAAATCACTGCAAGTCCTTTGGACTGTCTAGTTATAACCAACGTTAATGTACTTGCAAAACACAGATGAGTGCAGTTTGGTCTAACAACGGGGAAACTGACGCGCAGTACATTTGGCAGAGGAATTTTCTATTCCAGAAACAAAGACGATCAAAAGGAGTAACGTTTTTCCCCCCAAACAATAGCTTAATTTGAATACTGACATGCGCACTTCATTTTTCACTTGAGGCGGCTGGCAACGGCTGCACCTCCGTATCACACACACAGCATCAGAGAAACTTGAGAAGAAGCCCAGCTAACGTTACTAATTTGAGATTATATATATATATATAAAGGGCAGATTGCTTTACGGCAGCAACAAATGCACAGCTATGCACTGTAAATGTACAGCATTGATGCCATGTTTTTCTTTCAGAGTGGCTTCAGAGTGATTAGTCTTGGTCTGATTTAAATCAGTATTACTGGATAAAACAGAGGCTTTGAAGGGTTCTGTGCATAAAGCATGAAACACATTTCACATAATTAATGTAAAATTTTGAACACCTGTGACACTTGCTCAGTAGCTGGTATTAGCTCAGATCACTTCATGTCTTCTTGATATGGTTTGTGATGTTGTTCTCTCATCTCTCACTGTCTTTCGCCTTCTAAGAGCTGAATCTTGGTTTCTATAGCAACTAAAATGGCATGCAGATAAAACAATGACCTCACTCTGATCATCAGGTGTCTTAGAAGGTAGCTGTATGGTTTTTGTGTATGCAGTGGTGCCGTAAGACACCATTTTGAACCATATGTCAGGGCCCGTCCACATTTGGTGATGTCATTCAGATGCTGTGACCTTACCAGCATTCATTAAAGCTCATCACATTCTAATCAAGATTCTAATCAAGCTGCCCAGCTAAGATTATTACTCAACTGTTCTCTGCATGGTTCTGTAAGAACCTCCTTATGGACTAAATAAAGCTTAAAGTAAAAGTTTCCTTGGTGCTGTATGTGAGGTGAGTGAGCATTTTCCATAAATGCATCATGTCTACATTCTTCTCATGGCCTGTTTTTCTTTCTCAGGTGTTCTGCTGATTCTGTCTGTGCCAGTTGGGCTGGTGTTCTCCGCAGAGGAGCTTCACCCCAGCCAAACCCCTCGGGACCTTATCTCCATGTCAACGAGAAGCAGAACCCTCGCCACCCTCTCACCGGGGCCCTTGAGCTGGCAGGAGGGTTCCAGCACTGGGGATCTGCACATCCAGTCACTGGCCTCTCTAGAAGCCATCAGTAGGCCCACTACTGTCCACTCATTCCAGACACAGAAGAACACTGTACCATCTGCCATATTTCAAACAACAACAGTAGGGGTGCATTCTTTTGGTCCCAGGGATCAGGCACTACTTAGATCTCCTCTTCCAGAAGCAGAAGCACCCCAACTGACCTCTAGAAGTATGTTCAATAGAACAAGCTCTGGGGTTTTCACCACTAAAACCCAAGACCAGAACTTTAGCCCTAATATCGACAAGCCGAGTACAATCAGCAGAAAGCCAGTGAACCGTTTGGAGGCCTCAGGTGTGGTCAGTAGAAATCAGATCGGCGCTACTGGGTTGGACAGTGGAAACCAAGCCACAAAATCTGGCTCAAATCATTCTTTTCTCTCAGGGACTGAAAGTGACATGGCCCTTGGTGCCGAGGGCCTTTCGGGGACCACAGACACTGGAGAGATGGGAGTGAAGGAGCCCATTGATCCCATTCAACATCCACCATCATCTTCATTGTCTTCAACCTTCAAAACCCACAAAGGGCAGAACACGGATAAGGTGGCTTCGCACCACACCATTACATTGCGTGACGTGTCTTCAACAGAGGATCCCACTCTCCCATTGGGAACGGTGGGAAAAGCTTTGGCACAAACTGACATCCAGTCTCCTCCCCCAGCTCTAGCCCTGCCTTTCAACCATGTTACAACATCTGATCCCACTTCTTCAGCGGAGAGTGGAAACTTTTTGAAAATCCAAGATGACAGGGATGGAACCACCAATATGACCATTGGTTCTCTTGTCTCTTTAAAAGATGCCACAGATGTTATCAACAGCACTGATACCACATGGCCTGCAGCAAATGATTCAGACATCTCAGAGGCACCCTCCACAGCTAGTGGGAGCTTCATGAACAGGCAGGTCCCAGCCACCACTCAAGGCGCATGGGGGTCTGGGAACCAGTCGGGTCCTGCGCTGGGTCCCCCTCATGAAAAAAACACCATCTGCCTGGACAAAATGGACATTGTGTGGTTGGTTCTTGCCATTAGCGTGCCTGTCTCCTCATGCTGTGAGTAACCAATATCACACTTCCTCCAGCTTTCAAAACTTGTACTTTCTGTCATCAGAACTGACAGGAACTTTTCCAAAGTCACAATATAACATTATATTCCCTTTGTGGCTTAGTGGCTTTTGCTGACAACTTTCTGAAATACATCATACAAAATTCAGAAGTGATTAATGTGGTCTTAGGGCTACAATGAAGAAGAATTAGATATAGAATATTAATATGTCTTCTTCTCTTCAGCCGTGCTGCTTACCGTATGCTGTATGAGGAAAAAGAAGAAGTCTGCTACTCAGGAGAACAACTTGAGCTACTGCTGCTTGTAAAAAAAAACATTTTATTCTAGCTTCATGCATTCTCTTTTTAAACACTTAAATGTGGGTAAGTTACATATATAAAATATAAAGAAATAAACAACATTTTGAACAAAAAGCTGAAAAAAGTCTATGAATCGGATTCAGAATGATAATCAAAACGTAGATAGAGTCGATCAACACCCCAAAGCTTGACAGTCATTATGACTTCTTCATTGGTCGACCTTACATCAACCTGCCATCACCATGGATTACTTCACCCGCCATGCTGTGGAGCTCCCATGCGAGATACAATCACTGGAGACTGAGGTACTGACAGAAACCTGGAAGACATTTTAGCCACTGCTTTTTGTCTCTTTAAAAGTCGCAATGTAGCGTAAGTAGCGTCAGATTTCTTCTGTATTGTGATGTACATCATATTGAAACAGACTATCTAGAAGAAAAATGTAGGACAGAGACATGGTTCAATGCAATGGTTGTTAATTGGATGGAGGTGGATCTGAATGCAAACTTGTAGTCGATTGTAAGAAAGGGGTGGGTTTAAGCAAACTAAATCACAGAAGTCCAGCGTACGCAACCAGAGAGAAGTCTGTCTTTTCACCAGAAGATTGCATTATGATATTTTAATAAAAAATTATTAGGTCAAAAAAAGTAACATAAACATCCCTTACCAAAAAGTAGTATACTTCAAGTTCATTTTATTACTTAAGTAAAATTCAAGTATATGTTTAGGTATACTTTATGTAGTAAGTATTAGTATTAGTAGTATACTTGTAAGTATACTATTTCAATACTCCTTGGGACTAAATTGGCCCACTTTCTAGTATATAAAAGTATACTTTTTTAAGTATACTTTAAGTATAACAGTAGTAAACTTTGAGTACACAACTAGTTTACAAAAATATTTTTAGCTTGTACTGCAACTATACTAAAAGTGAACTTATAGGTATACTGATAGTTTACTAATTAAATACTTGTAGTAGCATTTTTAGTACACTTTGAAGTATAGTCTCAGTAAACTACTAGTTTAGTAGTTTTATACTGCAAGTATACTCGTAAGTTTTCTTTAAGTGAACTTTACATCATACTTTAAGTATACTACTATGTTCCTATTTAGGTATTAATTTGTATATATTTTGTTACATGAATATCTGAACATACAAAACATCAAAAGAACAGGGTATCTGCTTGTAAACAAAAACATTTTTTTCTAGCTTCATGCATTCTTTTTTTAAACACTTGAATGTGGGTAAGTTTCATAAGTAAAAAAAAGAAATAACATTTTGAACAAAAAGCTGAAAAAAGACTATGAATTGGATTCAGAATGATAATCAAAACGTAGATAGAGTCGATCAACACCCCAAAGCTTGACAGTCATTATGACTTCTTCATTGGTCGACATTACATCAACGTTACACAGTTTTGATGCTGTTTTATGTCTGATGATCGTGTTAGATTACATGTGGAAGCATCTGTTGTTTCGGTTTCTTCTTCACTTGTGTTTTTTGGAAATTCTGTACAGAAGATGTGTACTAGCGCCCTCTACCGTATAACAATGAAAACACGGATTCTAGGAGCACAAGTATAGCTCAAATATATTTAGACTTTTTCTAAGTATAAGTCAAGTATACTTAAATGTCATTTTAAGTATATTTCTGAGAAGTACATAAAGCCCATTTCTGAGAAGTACATAAAAAGTAGACTAAAAGTATACTTTCCTATTTCAATTTAAAAGAAGTATACTAATAGCATACTTGAATAAACGTATTTTTCATAAGGGATGGATGAATCGTTTACAATAAGACCAATAATATGCATTTAGAAAACTTTCATTACATGTCAACTTTAAGTTCCCAGGGCTCAAACCACACCCCAGAATGTTACCTACATGTCTAGTGTTTAATGTATGCACTCCAATCTGCAGAGCCATGGTGCTTCGGGGTTGATATGAGGTCAAAGCCAGCTCGCAACATTCTTGATCCTGTTTCTCTGTCTTTTCTCCATCATTTCACTTGGTCTCTATTGTGTCCCTTCTGTAGAGATTTTTCGCAATTTTGAGTCATGTTCTTCGCCATTCACAGTAATTAACCTTTGAATTAACTCCATGCTTTTGTGAACAGAAAAGGCTTTGCTATTCATATGATTTACTTTACGAATCGTCAACTGAATAAGATATCTGGCTGAATGACAAATATTCATAGCTTTTTCATTGCTCAGGTATCATTATGAAATGAACAGTAGCCATTGCAATCAAGACAATGTGTGCTTGAAAAAAATCACTTAGTGGTAACTGCAAGGTCTGTAGCATGATTTAACATTCACGTTATATATCGCCACCTGGTGATCAGAGACCATAACTCTCACTCTCTCTTTCTCACAATTTTCCAGTCATTTTTTCCCACATCTATTTTGTGATATTACCATCATACTTTCTTTGACATTTTCCATTTCAACCTCTGCATGCTTCTTTTTTCCCCCCATCTTTTTGTTCTTGCTTGCTGACATTTTCTGACAGGAGTGTGATGATGATGATGATGATGATGATGATGATGATGAAGAATCATGTTTGGGATGCCGGTGACCCACAGGTTTTCAAATCACCCTTTAGTTCTCTTAGAGAAGCAACAGAGACATACATTCCCTTCCTTTATTTCTTTGTCATCAATTTTTTCTCTCTATCATTTTTTTTTTCAGTTGACTTTTATCCTATCCTACTAAATTTTGTGTTTTTAGACAGATAGATTCATGGAAAGTTGGATAGATAGATTCATTTTAATGTTTGAATAAGAATGTTCATTTAATATGTGTGACCAAACACAAAACATCTTAGAATTTAGAGGCTTTTAATTAGCTGTCTTCCTGCACAGGTGCAATTTACCCTGCTTCTTCCTTCATTTCCTCCCATTCATTTCATACACTCAGTCTCCATGGTGATAGAGCTCAATCACTACACCATAGAAATGCATATTTGTTCTATAAGAACATAGATCCTGAGAAGGATACCTGTTCCTTTCACCTTAACTGTATTTAGCTTTGTAGGATCAGACACCTTTATTAGTCATAAGTTAGCATGAATGCAAGTATACTGTGCTAATGTTCTCATGTTTCTTTGTGTTTTAGGAACAAGAGACGTGTCTGCCCCCTAACGGTGACTACAGCGACAGCGGCGTGGTTCTGGTTAACCCCTTTTGCCAAGAGACTCTCTTTATCAACAGAGACAAGGCTTCTGATATCTAAACACACTATTAAAAAGAGACAAAATCCTTGAGGATTTTCCAGTCCCTTTTATTTGCTTGCATTTTTTAAGAATATACAAATATAAATAAATATATATATATATATATACATATATGTGGTGAACCTTCAGAGACTGCGGTTTATATATGAAACTGGTTTCAAGGATCTGAAAGAATATTACAAAAAAGAACAAAAATTTACAATAAGGGGGAGCCCCTGCATATTTTTTTGATGTGGATTTTCTACAGACGCTTCATTGTGATAAGGGTTTTTATGTCTTTTTTGAATAAAAACAATAAGTGTGGTTGCTCTTATGTTCCAGTGGCTTTGGTGGTGCAGAGTGCTGAGAAACATGACGCGTGGTGTAAGGATGCTTGTGTGACGTTACCCAAAACACTTAATATGATTACTTAAAAAAGCCTGCCGCACTTGAATTCTGTATGTAAGGGGATGCAGGGGAAAAGGGAATGTTTCTGGAATGGGTCCAGTGGGTACTGCAGCAACCCTCGCTTCCCTCTTGGAGGAACTTGAGTTGATTGCCTGTTTGCATTTTATGGAGGACTAATCAAGACTTTCTGAGATGGTTTGTCCCCAGCTGAGTCACCAGCCAAAAGACAAAATGACAATTGTCCCATTCCTTAGATGTTCAAGATGTTTTCGTGTGTGTATATGTCTTGTTGCATGCATCTTTTCTGATTTGAGGTGTATGTGTGTCTTTAGACTAGATGTCAAACAGGATTTTGTTTCTCTCAAGATTTCGTTGTTACAAACATCCTAAAATTCCATTCATGTTGACACAGTTGCACAAGCAAGTAGAAAAAAATGCTTAAATGCCAATGAAATGCCTCATACAAAGCCCTTTGCATGGTAATGTTACTGTGCTCCACATTTCACATCATATCTGTTCATGTTGTACTTGTTTGTGTTCAACTTCCATAAGCAGGGCTAAGCATTATACTGTATAACTGTAATGGAAATGCATTTTTTTATTTTTTATTAAACCACTATATTTGTTTATTCGCTATGTCATGCTCTGATGAAAATGGCACTACTATTTTTTGTTAGAAGACATGTTTTTCTTAGTGAAGGGTGAATGAGTGTGCTTGTGGTTCTGTCTGTCTATCTCTGTCCCTTATGTGAACATTGATGAGAATAAATGAGACCAAACTGAATTTCTCTTTGATTCTCAGTGCTTACTGCTGTATTGTACAGTTTTTTAGATGAATGTCAATGATATCCCTGGATGTAATAGAGTGTAATTGTTAGATATAAATACATACAGAGAAACTATTTTATTTTGTACTTTTTTTGAACACATGCCTGAGGTTGGTAATATGTTTTAAGACCATATCATCATCTTTTCTTTACATATCCCATTTTTTTCTGTATGCTTCACAGATTTTATAGAAATATTATTTTAAATTAATTTTGATTAGTTAGTTAGTCAGCAGACACTGACAAGATACGCGATACAGAATGACACCAAACGCGATATCAGCACGTCTCCACACAGTAAACAAAACAAGCTAATGATTAAATTATGTTTTCCTTTTCCTCTTTTTTTTTATTGTTTCCGTCCATTTATTTTGTGCTGGCATGAGTTTTAGATATGTAAGGAGAGGGAGGTAATTGCTCAGCTGACAGAAAAAAAAGTTGCTCTTGCATATTATGAATCATGTCTACTCTTTTGTAGCACATAAACTGTACTTTTTACTGCTGAGCAATACAAATAAAAAGGCTTTGAAGGCTTCTTCAGTCTGTAATTGATTTTTGTCAATATTTAAAGCAAAACCTGTTAAAAAAAAAAAGAGCAAAGTGGAACACAAACACCAATGTTTTCCCCCTGATTTAAATGGGTCTGGAATCTTCCCTGTTTGCTCTATATGCTGAATGAAGCTTTTCTATTCACAAGCTGTTCGGTGTGACACACACCTGGGACGTTCATTCATTCATGGTTTCTCAAAAGGCAACAGTCTTTTTTATAAACCCTCTCAGTCACATGGCTGCATGCTAGAATGCAGTTAGGTGTTTAGTCTTTGTTTTGCAAATTCTGTCTTGAGTTATTTGAGAAATTTACCTAATATTAAAACAATACAAATATACAAGTCAAGTTGAGTTTTATTGTCATTCCGCTACATGTGGGGACATACAGTGGAACGAAATGTCGTGCCTCACAGGACCACGGTGCTACATAAATGCAAACATACAACAATGACGTAAAACAGTATAAGCCTAAACACAGCTAACCTATATACTATATATAAATAATCACCTATACATAAACTAGAGAATATAAACTGTACAGTGGTTATAGAAATGAATCACACCCCTTTAAAATAATCACATTTTGCTGCTTTGCAGCCTGATGGACACAGTTTTTGTTTTATCCAGCTGCATTTACTCAGTGCAACTTATAATATCCAAGTGAAAGACATTTTGTTGAACCACCTTTTGCTTTAATTGCAGCCTTTAGTCTGTTGGGATATGTCTCTACTAACTTTGCACATGTAGACTTTACAATATTTGCCCACTCTTCTTTGCAGAACTGCTCAAGTTCAGTTAAATTCATCGGTGACCATTTGTGGACTGCAGTCTTCAAGTCATTCCACAGATGGGGTTTAATGGGAGTCATTTCAATGGGGTTTAAGTCTGGGCTCTGACTAGGCCATGCAAGAACATTCACCTGTTTCTCCTTCAACCACTCTGTGGTCAGTTTTGCTGTGTGCTTTGGCCCATTGTCATGTTGGAAGGTAACCCTTCTTTCCATTGACAACTTTCTGGCAGAGGGCAGCAGATTTTCCTCAAAAATTTGATGGTATTTTGCCCCATCCATTTTTCCTTCTATCCTGGCAAGTGAAACACCCCCATAACAGGATATCACCAACTCCATGCTTTACTGTAGGAATGGTGTTAGTTGGATGGTGAGCTGTATTGGATTTCCGCCAAACATATTGTTTGGAGTTGAGGCCAAATAATGAGGCCCCCCTCATACAAGCCACATTTGTGGAGAATTTGTGATATTGTTGTCACATGCACACAATGACTACTCTTTGTCATAAATTCCTGCAACTGCTTCAGAATTGCTGTAGGCCTCTTGGTAGCCTCTCTGACCAGTTTCCTCTTGGCTCTTTCTGGAAAGAGAAAGAGATAGAGGGGGAAAATACATCCATTTAAAATAAGGAATTAAAAGTGTGCTTATAGGTTTCAGGTTTCGAAAACACAGTTGGTAGATTCAGCTGTGAAAGGTGGTGGCACTCATTTAGACAGCACTGCCCTTACCAAAAAGTAGTATACTTCAAGTTTATTTTAGTAAGTATACTTAAGTAAAGTTCAAGTATATTTTTAAGTATACTTTATGTAGTAAGTATACAAATATCAGTGTACTAGTAGTATACTTGTAAGTGTACTATTTCAATACTCCTTGGGACTAAATTGGCCCACTTTCTAGTATATAAAAGTATACTTTTAAATATACTTTAAGTATAACAGTAGTAAACGTTGAGTACACAACTAGTTTACATCAATGTTTTTAGCTTGTACTGCAACTATACTAAAAGTGAACTTATAGGTATTCTGATAGTTTACTAATTAAATACTTAGTTTTATACTGCAAGCATACTCGTAAGTTTACTTCCTGTCTGTACTTACTATAAGTATATACTTGCATACTATAGTATACTTGCAGTATAAAACTACTAAACTAGTAGTTTACTGAGACTATACTTCAAAGTGTACTACAAAACACATCAATGTTTTTAGCTTGTACTGCAACTATACTAAAAGTGAACTTATAGGTATACTGATAGTTTACTAATTAAATACTTGTAGTAGCATTTTTAGTACACTTTGAAGTATAGTCTCAGTAAACTACTAGTTTAGTAGTTTTATACTGCAAGTATACTCGTAAGTTTTCTTTAAGTGAACTTTACATCATACTTTAAGTATACTACTATGTACCTATTTAGGTATTAATTTGTATATATTTTGTTACATGAATATCTGAAAATACAAAACATCAAAAGAACAGGGTATCTGCTTGTAAACAAAAACATTTTATTCTAGCTTCATGCATTCTGTTTTTTAAACACTTGAATGTGGATAAGTTTCATAAATAAAAAATAAAGAAATAAACAACATTTTGAACAAAAAGCAGAAAAAAGACTATGAATTAGATTCAGAATGATAATCAAACCGTAGATAAAGTCGATCAACACCCCAAAGCTTGACAGTTATTATTACCTCTTCATTGGTCGACATTACATCAACTTTACACAGTTTTGATGCTGTTTTATGTCTGATGATCGTGTTAGAATACATGTGGAAGCATCTGTTGTTTCAGTTTCTTCTTCACTTGTGTTTTTTGGAAATTCTGTACAGAAGATGTGTACTAGCGCCCCCTACAGTATAACAATGAAAACACGGATTCTAGGAGCACAACTATAGCTAAAATATATTTAGACTTTTTCTAAGTATAAGTCAAGTATACTTAAATGTCATTTTAAGTATATTTCTGAGAAGTACATAAAGCCCATTTCTGAGAAGTACATAAAAAGTAGACTAAAAGTATACTTTCCTATTTTTAGTTTAAAAGAAGTATACTAATAGCACACTTGAATAAACGTCTTTTTCGTAAGGGTCTCTAACTCATGTTTTCCCCTCTCCTAATTTTTTTTTAGAATAGCCCCTCTCTCACTTTCTTTTTAGAACAGATTACATTTGTACTTATCGAAGATTGTTCTTTGCATGATCATTTCCAGATTATGCCAGAACAAAGTGAAGAGAGGTGAATGCGGACATTGCAGCGATCACCTGATTGATAC
>NW_015658045.1:140751-149651 GCF_001515625.1 Sinocyclocheilus rhinocerous | reverse complement strand
ATTTTGTACAGAAGATGTGTACTAGTGCCCCCTACCATATAACAATGAAAACACAGATTCTAGGAGCAAAAGTATAGCTCAAATATAATTAGAATTTTTTAAAGTATAATTCAAATATACTTAAATGTCATTTTAAGTATATTTCTGAGAAGTACATAAAAAGTAGACTATTTATATTTAAGTATTTTTCCTACTTTTTAGTTTAAAAGAAGTAAACTAATAGCACACTTGAATAAACTTCTTTTTCGCAAGGGTAGGCATTGATAAAGCCTTTGAAATTTTTTTGTATACATCTCCTGACTTGTGCCTGTCCAAAACTTTATCCCAAAGGTCTTTTGACAGTGCCTTGCCACCCATAGTTGATTGTTTGCTTCATTTGCACTACCAAGGACTGAAATGCTCCAGGAAAGCTCTTTTCATGCTGAGCTAAACAAAAGCTGATCCACAGCTGAACCACAGATGATCACAATTGAAAGTCAAATGGCTTTGTGTGCCATTGAGGAGGTGATAAGCTACACCTGATTGAGTTTACAAGTCATTTTTATCCTTTTTTCCAACTCAGTGATCAGGTTTTTTCTCTTTTTTTTCTGGCATGTTGGTGTTATATCTTTCACTTGGATGTTATAAGTTGGACTGAGTAAATACAGTTGGATAAAACAAAAACTGTGCCCATCTTTATTTCAGGCTGCAAAGCAACAAAATGTGATTATTTTAAGGGGGGGCGGGGGATTCTTTTCTATACTCACTGTATTAGGCCTATAAAACTTTATGCTGCCTTTGTAAAAAAAATAATAAAAATAAATAAATAAATAAAAATAAATCCTATGCTTCATAGTAAAATGCTCCGGTTACTAAAGTAACCTTGGTTCCCTGAGATAAGGGAACGAGCAGTGCGTTAACACGCTTATGGGGAAACTCAGTAAGACTTTTGGTAATACCTAGGATAGCAAAGACCACTAAAGGAGGTAGAGCTTTTTCGCATTTGGCTCCCAAACTCTGGAATAGCCTTCCTGATAACGTTCGGGGCAAACATGATGGTTCCACAGCTCTGGCCGGGGATGCCAAATCATGCCCTTCGCTTGTGAGAGAAGGTCCTCCCTCAGTGGTATTGACCAAGGGGATGCCGATAGCATCTGAATCAATTCGATGAACCACATCTGATTCCTCCAGAGCGGGGCCACCGGGAGGACTGAGCATCTGACTTCCCTGACCCGTCTGATGACCTGAAGAAGCAGGGCAAATGAGGGGAAGGCGTACAGGTGAGCGCTGGGCCAATCGTGGGCCAGGGCATCTTGCTGTCTCAAAAAGTAGACTGGGCAGTGAAAGTTGTCTTCTGAGGTGAAGAGGTCCACCTCTGCTCTCCCGAAGACAGACCAAATCATTTGAACTGTTTGGGGATGTAGTCTCCATTCTCCTGGAGCTACCTTGTCCCTGGACAACATGTCTGCCCCCTGGTTCAGTCTGCCCGATTAAGGCTACCACCATCATGTTGTCCAAACGGACCAGGACGTTGGGCCCTTTTAAGGTGACAGGAAGGTTTTTAGGGCCAGAAAAACCGTTATCATATCGAGGCAGTTGATGTGTATTCATTGCTCCAGGTTTGACCAGACTCCGGTCTGCCCTCATACAAAGCTCCCCAACCCGAGTTGGAGGCATCTGTTGTGACCACCTTCCTTCTGGAGATCAGTCCCAATGGGACGCCTGATTGAAACAGGCGAGAGGTTTTCCAAAGGGCCACGGCTCTGATGCAGCAGTGGGTTACCCTGATATGAAAACGTCCCAGGCGCCAAGCGTGGGACAGAACATGGGCTCTGAGCCAGTACTGTAGGGGCCTCATGTTGAGCAGGCCCAGAGGAATCACTGAAGAAGCGGCTGACATGAGGGGACGTGAAGTCCCTAATTTGGATGACGCCACTAGACGCTGAATAGTCAGGGAGCATTCCGGCGTAATCCATGCCCGCATTCAGGCAGAATCGATAACTGTCCCCAGAAAGACCACTCGCTGGCTAGGAGACAAAGGCTACATTTACACTGTAAGTCTTAACCCTTTGACGCGTACGATCACACCAGTGTGATCAGTCTTGGCTGGTCCCTGAAGCGTACGATCACACCAGTGTGATTAGAACTTTCAGTGCGTTACGTCATCAACCGCTGAATTTAAATCCGCTTTTCCGTTCCATGCAGTGAACGCGCTCTCCTCCACATCACGAGTAGACACGCCCCTTATTGCTGATTGGCTACAAGTTTGTTTTGCGATTCGGCCCGAATCAGTTTTCTAAAGTGTTTTTGAAAAATCACTTACTCTGCCTTTAATAAACAAATCCGATCTTTTGACCATATCCAATTTTTGGCCCGCCTGTTTACATTCACTTTAGACACAACTGGTATCCGATATCTGTATCTGTGTTTAAATTAATTCCCGCCCAAAAGGATTGTCTGCAGTTATCACTTTACTGCACATGGTAGACCCTCGGATTTTGAATGGCTGTGCTATTAAAATTATTTATATAATTCATGTCGAGTGGCTATTATTATTTGCCAGCATGGACAATGTCATGGATGTTTTGCCCCACAAAATCTGACTGAACAGATAAATAAAGGAAAATAACAGTAATTTTCATTTGTTAGGCTATTTTATCTACAGTTCATTAGAGGTAGAATTCTTTAGTGAAATAAAGTAGCGCAAAGATGATATTTATTGTAATGAAAAAACTGCTAAGTTATCACCTAATTGCTGAGAAATATAATGTAGCTTTTAGCTGTTGTATTTATAAAATTCACGGGGCAGGGGTTGAAAACCAGCTCTTCTTACCTATGTAAAGTTTCCATATCAATAAAATGCGAGTGCATACACCACACCAGCATTAAAACACAATCTTTATGGGCAGACGTGTCGCCCTAGCATTGGGAGTTCTGCGGGGAATCGGAGATGTGTGTTTAGACATAGGTCGGATGTCCAGATATCGCATATGTGTCTGATTTAAAACAACATTTGGAAGACGCTCAGATCGGATGCGAAAAAATCAGATCTCGTGCAGATTTTTGTGTTTACACAGTCTGTGTTTATTCTGATCCGTGTCAGATGTGAGCAAAAAATCGGATTTTTTTGTGCCAGTGTAAATGCAGCCAAAGAGCTCTTGGCTAAATTGATTCTGAACCCAAGGTGGTCCATGTGGCTGAGCAGCAGCGACCTGTGAGCGATGAGTTCCCATTCTGACCTGGCTAAAACAAGCCAATCGTTGAGGTAGTTCAAAATGCGAATTCCCATCTGTCTCAGAGGGGAAAGAGCCGCATCTATGCACTTCGTAAAAGTGCGCGGGGCCAGGGACAGTTCCGAATGGCAGGACTGTGTACTGATAGGCCACTCTCTTGAATGCAAATCTCAAGAACGATCTGTGATGGGGGGCTATCTGGATGTGAAAGTAAGTGTCTTTCAGATCCACTGACAGAAACCAGTCCTCGGGACATACATGTGCCAGGATTGGTTTCAAAGTTAACATCTTGAACGGCCGTCTCATAAGCGAGCGGTTCAGATGTCTGAGATCGAGAATGGGTCTGAGCCCACCATCTTTCTTGTGAACGAGGATGTAGTGGCTGTAAAACCCTGATTCGCTGTTTGCTATAGGAACCGTTTCCACGGCTCCTTTTGCAAGCAGTGTTTGTACTTCGGGCCGAACTGAAGTGAGAAACCTCTTTCTATGGTTTTTAGAACCCAACTTGACACATTCGGGATGGCTTTCCAAGAATGAAGCCATTTCATTCTGAAGCAAGTGATTCAAGTTTTTTCGAATGGAAGTTCGCTGCACGGGGGCGGGGAACTGACATTCGTGGTAATGAGGAGAGGAGAAATGCTCTTTTGAGTATGTGGGTCCACTATCACAGCAGTAGTTTGCTTGGGCGTGCACTGAGTGAGAAGGACGGGCCCAGCTTGAATGGGGCTTCCATCACTCTGTGTTAAATGCAAACACGCTGGGCCATGTTGTCTGTGCCAGAGGTAGGGTTTCGGGCTCTTTGCTGGAACACGCCCACTCTTCAGCATCGGAAGCCATTCCTCATGGTCCTCACGTGTGAAGCGCACCAGTGAATCGAGGCGTTGGGGGGAGAGTGAAGCACGTGGGAATTGCGCTGCCATGAGTTCACTCGAGCCCAGTGTTAAAACCCTGCTGCCCCTCTGTTTCTTTCTCCTAGGGTAGAGAGGAAATGGGAGAGCAGAGCGGGGAGGACTGCCTTCATTAAAGAAGGCGATCCGAGAGCGGAGGAGGGCGAGACTCATGCTCTCGCAGTGAGAGCATGTCGTTTCAGTGAACGGAGCCTCTGCGTGGGATCTGCCCAGACAGGCGATGCACTCACTGTGCCCGTATGCATCGTGCAGGGGTTCCCTGTACGAGCCACACTTGCGGCGCGACATTTGCATCAACATCACAGGAAATTTGCTCTTATAGTGCCGAATGGCCACAGGGGAAGGCTTCTGGCTTCTCCCGCTGCCGGGGGCTTATTCTACAGTGACGAGCAACAGGCTAAGCTGAGCTTCTTCCTTCTTAGGCTTCTTGCTTGCAGAGTCAGCGAGGAGATGATCTTCGTCACTGAAGGATAAAAATTCTGACTAAATGGCGCTCAGAGACGACTTATATAAAGGTCACTCCTCCCCTTTTGGTGGGTTGAAGCGCCATTGGTTTGTGCAGGTACACGAACGTGAACAAATCAGGCTTCAGTACCAGAGTAAACAGGAGTTTCCACATAAGCGTGTCAACGCAACAGGAAAGACTATTCATAGTATCTTAACAACACCTCTTTTCAATCACTTCTTCTTATAAAGGGCCCTAAGCAAGCCAATAACCCTTAAAGGCATTGAGGAGCCTACCACCCTCAATATTCAGATGCCAGATTCTCAAAAAAAGTATATAAAATATTACATAAAATGTTTATTTTGTGTTAATATGAACAATTTCTTCATATCATATTTGTTATATTTTAATTCTATATTTTAATTTGCTATTTCACGTTTCTATATTCATGTCATGTTTAAAACAATAATTTATTAACATTATTTCTGCAATTCTGCCTCTTCTGTGCATTTTTTTTTGCAGTTTAAAATGGCACCACATACCTAAATTTATCAGTAGAAATACGTTTTCTTTCATTTGTTAACTAAATTACTCCACAAGTGTTGTATAACTACTAAAGACCGAATTGAAAAACAAAAGTTGCACAATCTGGCAAAATCACTATGCAGAATCCTCACCCTGCGATGGGATTGGTCGAAAACTAACATTGTCGCTCAGCGATTGGAAAGCAGAACTGTCAATCACAAAGGCGTTTTCCCATCCGGGTCAGATAGGAAGCAACACTATCCGGTGCACTGGGCGACTGTGTCACACTTTCAGCTGGCGAGTTTGTCATGCTGCCCTCAGCAAACCTTTAACCTGCGGATACATGAAACATACGGATTACCGGGCAGACACGCACGCAAGGGCTCGTTTGCTGTCGTTTCAGACACTGATCTGATCATTTCTAAGCTTTTTTAGTGTTTAGTGAGGGAAATTTGGGGATAAGATGGCGGATGTGGCTCCGGCCGGCGTGGAGAAGAGTCTGGATGACTTCTTCGCTAAGCGCGACAAGAAAAAAAAGAAGGAGAAGGGTAACGTTAAGGGAAAGGAGCAGGCAACCGGAGGAGCCGCAATGGCGCTGAAAAAGACGAAAAAGGAGAAGGAGAAGTCGACGAAGAGTGAGAACCAGGACGCGCAGATGGAAAAGGTATTGCTCAGTCAAACAACACACACGGGCTGTGTCACAAAACCTAGTTGGCTGCCTACCTAGACAGCGTTTGTAGATGCAAAGGGCGCGTGAACGTTCTAAATGCGCAGTGTCGTCTAAGCAGGCACTCGGTTTTGTGACGAGCGAATAACAACTCTAATAAGACGTTAAATGTTTCTTTTGTCTATATAAAGAGAAAGTTAATGTGATGATGTGCTGTAGTTATCATGTGTTTATATTTCTGACAGCGGCTACGTTGCTTAAATTGACAGTTAACTTTAAAATCAAATTGTCATCATTTACACACCCTCAGATTTAAATCTGCCTGACTTTCTTTAATCTAAAACAATCAGATTTTTGGCAGAACATTTAGATATTGACAGCCTATGTCATTTACTTTCATTGCATCTTTTCTGCCTAACATTTCATATGAGATTGGAGCAACATAAGGGTGTGTAAACGATGACATTTTGTTGTTGTTGTCTGAACTGTGCTTTTAACGTTACCCTTAAATAGAAGTAGCTTTTGGTCGTGTCTGAAGTGGCATCAAACTGACATTCATTGCATGGGCAATCAATCTTCCAGCAGGGCTTTTAGAACTGCTGCAGTAACTGTGTCCTTCAGCGCCACCATATGCTTGTTTCTCTTGAAAAAACAAACAAAAAAAAAACACATGCCCGTTTCTCTTGGCAGACAGTACAGAATAGCTACATGCTAATGAACGCTGCTGTTGTATGATGATTGTATTTTTTACAATGACATCAGGTCGCTTTAATTAAATTCTGCACTTTGTATGTTGTGATGCATATTGAGAAATTAAGTAAATCTGTTGTGATGCGTCCCAATTTGCCTACATATGCCGTTCCCTAAAAATGTGTATTCTTTTTGTAAAGAAAATGTGCATACTTTTGAGTGTGTAGCAGAAGAGTTGGCATGTTTTGGAACATATTTCCAGATCATAATTGCATATGTTTTATTATTATTATTATTTTTTAAATTGACCTTGTAATGCATAATAAAAACTGGGCCTTCCAGTGAAAACACCAGATTTCTCTCTGGTGACATATGTAGGACTTCTCCAATTGTTTAGTCTGTTTAAAGGGGTCATATGATGCTGCTAAAAAGAACATTATTTGGTGTAATGAAATGTGTTTATGCGGTTTAAGTTTCAAAAAACACATTATTTTCCACATACTGTACATTATTGTTTCTCCTCTATGCCCCGCCTTTCTGAAACGCATAGATTTTTACAAAGCTCATCGGTCTGAAAAGCGAGGTGTGCTCTGATTGGCCAGCTATCCAGTGCGTTGTGATTGGCCGAATACCTCAAGCGTGTGACGGAAATGTTACGCCCCTTGCCATATTGTGATGCCTTGTAGAGGTCTGCGCTGGACTGTTTTTTTAGTCCCGCTCCCGCAAGGTTCTGTTCCACACCCACCCGCTCCCGCTATATATTCACACTTTGTTCACCTGCTGTCCGCTTAGAATAATTTTCTTCCCGACCCAACCATTCCCGCTAAATTTAGATCTCGTTTCTAGAATCTTACATTTAAATTTCCGCTACTGAAAGAAAGAGAGATAGACTGACAAATAAAAGTGTATTCTGCACAAAATTGTATGTTATTTTATTCGTCTTGTCAAGAGTCTTGAATTTATTGACTTTGACTTGAATTTATATGAATTATCTTAAGACACAAAATTAGTTTAATATTTTATGCAACACAGTAGGAAAAAAAGTGTCAGAGAAAATAAAAATGTACAAACATTTTATTTCTTATTTTTATTCATCTTGTCAGGATACAATTCGTTTAACATTGACAACACAATAGGAAAAAATTGTCGCAGAGAGAAAAAAATACAAAAATAGCCTATTAGCTACACTGAACAAAATTATAGAACTGGGATGTTTTCAGCTTCCAGGAATTGTGTACAGATCCTTGCAACATGGGGCCGTGCATTATCATGCTGCAACATGAGGTGATGGTCGTGGATGAATGGCACAACAATGGGCCTCAGGATCTCGTCACGGTATCTCTGTGCATATAAAATGCACCTGTGTTCGTTGTCCATAACGCACGCCTGCCCATACCATAAGCATGTCAGTCAGGTCGGGACCCCGATGAGGACGACGAGCATGCAGATGAGCTTCCCTGAGACGGTTTCTGACAGTTTGTGCAGAAATTCTTTGGTTATGCAAACCGATTGTTGCAGCAGCTGTCCGGGTGGCTGGTCTCAGACGATCTTGGAGGTGAAGATGCTGGATGTGGAGGTCCTGGGCTCGTACGCATGCACTGTCATGATCTAATGCACTGTAAATGCCGGGTTTTTAAAAACAAATAGGCCTACCGGAACGCAAAAATTAAAAATCTGACATTTTCCGGAACAGGATCCAGCAGGATCAAATTAAGTACTGGTCATAATACTCACATGATAATGTTTCATGTTTCATGTTAGCAACCGTGTGTTTTGCTGCAGCAGGCGCCGATGGAAGCGGTTCACTGACTGCGCAGCACAGCCACACGCGGCACAGTTACGTTTGGGATCATTTTATTTTAAATGCCATAATGTCAGTTGAAAACATTGCAATTGTGTTTTAAAATACAATAACGAGCACCACGAAACCATTTAAAGAGGCGCGTTCAGCGGTCTCTGTGTCGGGATAGGAAACAGTCACTAAAGTAAAATGATCTCAAACGTACGGCGCGCTCTCTTCATTTTATCAAATGATCATAATCACATCTATTCATTTTACAATACTGTTACTAGCATTTTATTCAGACTAAATCCCCTTTAAATCGGGTGAGAAAGCGTTTTTTTTTTTTTTGAGTAACTTTTGCACATCCTGTCATGCCGGGCTGCATAGACGCATTTTGCAGCATTAAGGTTAACGATTAATCGATTAATTGATCGTTAATTTAAACGACGATCGATCATGGAAATGATCGAAAATTGACATCCATAGTCAGAACCTTCAGAGGTACATTCATGTAATTCATTAATTAATATATTCATTTGTATAATTCCCTTATCACTCTTTTAAATAACATGACCTGGTCATATTTCACCCTAAATTTAAGAGAGAAATAAAGTAGTAAGAAATTACATTATGCATTAGGAAAAAATTGTTTTTTTTTGTACCACATTCG
>NW_015658045.1:131226-135116 GCF_001515625.1 Sinocyclocheilus rhinocerous | reverse complement strand
TCTCACTCTCACTCACACTCACACACACACACACACGCACTCTCACTCTCACACACACACACTCTCTCTCTCTGTATACTGTATACGCACTGCAGACGGAGTACATGTTAACTTGGCGCAACAAATCTAGTTCAACATCTGAGGCAACGCCACAAAGAGCTCTATGACCAATGCATGGCAAAAAAAAATCCTTGGACACGGGATTTTTTTTCTTTTTTCTGCCATTTGTCTATTCTAGAGACATTTTGTTACACCTTTACTTTGATTATTTTGCCTTATGTCTGTTCTAGAGACATGTTACAGCTTTTTGATAAAGCTCTAATTAGTTTTCTTTTGGAAATATGTTTCAAATTCACACTGAATGCATTAATGACTGTAAAGCATGTCTGTGTGTGTCAAAATCGTGATTAAAATCGAAATCGCAAAATTGCTCAAAGAAATCGCGATAGGTTTTTTTTGTCCATATCGCACAGCCCTATTTTATATACACACTCTTCACATCAGTTTATTTACTTTATGGTACTCAATTCTTTGTACCATATTGGAGAGAATAGACGTAGCTTGTTGTACTATCAGTTGTGGGTCTTTCATGTGGAGAACTCAGCTCATGTTTTTGCATAATGATGCATTTAGTTAATGGCCAAATGTGCCTTTATTGAAATTCCCAATGTTGTTTCACATGATATACAGTATCTCACAGAAGTGAGTACACCCCTCACATTTTTGTAAATATTTTATTATATCTTTTCATGTGACAACACTGAAGAAATTACACTTTGCTACAATGTAAAGTAGTGAGTGTACAGCTTGTATAACAGTGTAAATTTGACTCACTTTTGTGGCCAGTGGTTTAGACATTAATGGCTGTGTGTTGAGTTATTTTGAGGGGACAGCAAATTTACACTGTTATACAAGCTGTACACTCACTACTTTACATTGTAGCAAAGTGTAATTTCTTCAGTGTTGTCACATGAAAAATTATAATAAAATATTTACAAAAATGTGAGGGGTGTACTCACTTCTGTGAGATACTGTATAAACATTTTTCATCAGGTTAGATATTGATATTTTTTTTGCTAGTTTTAGCTAGTTTTTACAAAAGAAAACTTTGCTTCCTGTTAATGTTTTTTAGGTCAATGCTTTATGAGTGACAAATTGTTTTTGGGTAACAACCTTTGCCAGTTTTATGGAAGAATGACTTGATGTATGAAGTGTTTTGGTAGTTTTATTACATTTTGGGTATGAAACTAACCGCTGTGCTGTCTGAAAGTTGGTTAGGAGAACTGTGTGAAGAGTTTTGAAAAAGCGACTTAAGTTTTAGGAAATGCATCCTAGTGATTGTTTAAAAAAAAAAAACTCTAATAGAAATTGAGTTTGAAACCTAAATATCTTTTATTATTATTATTTTTTACGCTTACTAAGATCTGTTTAGAAGTTGCATTGGCGACGAGAACTATGCATTTGATTTACAGTTACGATTAAATCCAGAAAATTAAATGCTTTCGGCCTTCTCTGCTGTTCATTACGGAGGTTTCATTTATACATTACATGACTTCCTTTATAAGTTACTTTTATAATCAGTACACTTGGGAACCGAATGCTTTGACTGACTCCACTGTAGTTCCAGAAATATATAGTAAATATTAGAGGTCTGCTACCCGACCTGAGCCCGACGGGTCTACTTTCAGGTTTCGGGTCGGGTTCGGGTTACTGTTTAATGAATAGCTTAGGGTTCGGGTCGGGCTCGGGTTTATAGCTAAACTATAACTATATGCAGGCTACGCTGCTTTCATAGACGCACGCACACACATTATTGCACACGACAACACAGCACGGAAACTTTTATTAGTAAAATAGCTTCGACAGGCTACTGACTCGCAACTTTATATTTCTCTGCAATGAGGGGGTAAAATCGCTGTTTTTGAAGGAACTAAGCCTCATTGCTTGTAGAGAGAGACGCGCAGACGCAGGTTCACACACGCAACTTTCATCTCTCTCTCTCGCGCGGGTGCTAATTCAAATAAATGATATAATTAATTAATTCAAATTAATGCGATGCATCTCTGTGTCTGATTTAAAGCAGGCCGAATGCTAACGAGCCTTAACTGACGAAAATGACCATCATTTGCACGATGGAAGAATTATCGTCTTGTCGTATACAACCATTTAAAAACTCGGCAGAATTTATGTGACCGCTGCACCTGATGTTCATAAACTTTCATAACTGGTAAGTGTTTTTTCTTTTGCCTTGTGAACTGGCCGAGCCTTAATCATGATTCTGTTTCTTTACATGTATTTGTTTACTGACCGTTGCATGCAATCGTGAAATACAGCATTTTTTAAAATTGGCTATTCGTTGTGGGGGGAAAAAAATATTTTGCGTTCGGGCTCTAACTTTAACTGCCGCTGGGGTCGTGTCAGACGATCTCGGGTACGGGCCGGGTTCGGGCTTCACTTTAAAGCCCGTGCAGACCTCTAGTAAATATGTAGCATAGACATGGTTCTTGTACTGTCCAAAAACGTGTTATTTAAAATCTATATAAGTGTCACCTCTCTTTTTCTCGAACTGTCACTCTAGGAGGATGAGGAATGGAAGGACTTTGAGCAGAAGGAGGTGGACTACACTGGGCTCAGACTCCAGGCCCTGCAGATGAGGTTGACATCTAATGAATTTCATGCTACTGCTCATATATTATTCTGTTTACATGGCAGTTTCTGATTTAAATTATTCCCAGTAGTTTCATTACTGGAGTTCAGGTAAACACAACTAGTTATTGCCAGTTCATGATGTCATTGGTGCTTTCTGTGCCCCCACCCGGTAGTTTTAAAAAGCGTGTTTGACCTTGTTTTTCAGCTAACATTTGAATATCTCAAAGCACTCTGAATTCATGCATGTTACAGCACATCTCTATTCAAGTACTCAATTTTATGTTGGTCTGACTGTCTGACAGCGATGAGAAGGAAGAGGAAGAGTACGAGAAGGAGGAAGTGGGTGAGGATGGTGAGATCATCCTAGTCACTGGTGATAAAGTCTCTGGACCCTGGAATAAATCAAGCGGCCCCCCTTCAGCTGCTCCGGGTGAGTCGGCAGTGTTAGTATAAATAGCCAACATTAGTTGAGATTAGTTCTTTAACACTAATCTGTCTCTTTTCCTGTTAGTAGAGGAAGTTGAGGTTCCTGAGCCCAAAGCACCTGGCGTGTATCGTCCCCCAGGGGCCCGGTTAACCTCTACTAAGAGAGGCCCTACTCAAGGGCCTCCGGAGATCTTCAGTGATGCCCAGTTCCCCTCTCTCCTCTCCACCGCCAGACACGTGGAGACTCGCAAGTAAGACACTAAGCTCTTCTAAAAGTCTGTACACTGTTCATTGCTTAATCAGATGTGCCTTTAGCTTCCTTCCTCATTTTTCCTCATACACAGAGTATGTTAGGAATACTGATGTGCTGCTATTTCCGCAGTATTTGTACTGTGCAGATTTTCTCTGTGAATGGAGTAATAATCTTTTATTTACTAAAACTATTAAAATAAAATAAAAACTTAAATTAACTAACTGAACTAAGTACTAGAATCACTAAAGCTAAAACTGAAATAAAAATAAAGCTAAAAAGAAACATAAAAAAAAAATCTAATATAAATAACAAAAGCACATAACAAAATGACTAAAAAAGTAGGGCTGGTAATTTAACGCGTTAATTAGATTAATTACGGTGAAAAATAACGTGTTAAAATTATTAACGCATTTAACGCACTTGCCCCGCCCCAGACCTACGTGGGTCATCTAACATTCCATACAGTTGATTGATGACGAATATGAGGCAGGGCAACCACTCACTGCGTGATGGAGCCTAGAGAACGTAGTTAGAATGTCCCTAAAATTCAAGATATGGGGCA
>NW_015658045.1:118911-130127 GCF_001515625.1 Sinocyclocheilus rhinocerous | reverse complement strand
GTGCTGTGATTGGTTAGCTGGGCCAGTGTGTGCTGTGATTGGTTTGTTGGGCCGGTGTGTGCTGTGATTGGTTAGCTGGGCCGGTGTGTGCTGTGATTGGTTAGCTGGGCCGGTGTGTGCTGTGATTGGTTAGCTGGGCCGGTGTGTGCTGTGATTGGTTAGCTGGGCCGGTGTGTGCTGTGATTGGTTAGCTGGGCCGGTGTGTGCTGTGATTGGTTAGCTGGGCCGGTGTGTGCTGTGATTGGTTAGCTGGGCCGGTGTGTGTTGTGATTGGTTAGCTGGGCCAGTGTGTGTTGTGATTGGCTGCACTTGGCGCCTGGTCGGGAAATGTCATGCCCCTTACCATAGCCGCCTGCGAGCTTCAGTGTAAATATTGCGTCAAAATCAAATCAATTTGAGCGCGATTTAAACCCGGATGATTGTAACCACTCTAAGTTTGTCTGCCTTGGGAAAGCTAGAGTGTCTCCGACATAGTGATAACACTCATTGCCTTCTCTAGTGCAACTCAACCAGGTCTCGTCCCATTCGGAGAGAACGTAGTTAGAATGTCCCTAAAATTCAAGATATGGGGCAAAAATGCCTGTTTAAGTTTTTGTCTCATATTTACGTCATATAGTTAAAGGGGTCCTATTATGCTCTTTTACAAAGTCTTGATTTTGTTTTGGGGGTGTACTAGAACAGGCTCTCATACTAGGTTGTTTGAAAAACACATTATTTTTCACATATTTTACATTATTACAACACCTCTCTCCCCAGTCTGGCATAACGAGTCGTTCGTTGTAGTTTTTGAAAAATTATTTCTGTTAAATAAAATATCTCCTTTTGAAGTGGACTTTGAGCTTTGTAACTCTGCAGATCTTTTTTATGCTCAAACAGCAACATTACAGACTAACTAAAGTTGAAAAAGTGAAAAAGCATAATAGGACCCCTTTAAGCAATATCACACAAGCAATAAGTGCAATATCACATGAGTGCAAATACTGATCTTATACAACAGTTCAGTAAGAAATTAATATTGTGTAATTTTAGACACAATGTTGTCTGTTTTGCTCAATTTTGCCAACGAAAATATAGACAAAGCAGAACTGTTCGTCTCCGGGCAACACACAGCGGCATTTCATTTCTTAATCCACGTTTTGAACGAATTGGGTGAACCATTTGGCGTGTTGAACCATTGGCCATAAGCAGCTTTCACACAGGACGCGGAAAGCGCAGCGCTGTGCTATGAAACCCATTCATTTCAATAGCTTGCGCTGCGCAAGGACGGTTTGTTGCTGCGTCGACCAAAGCGCACACGCAGCAGAGCGCACATGGGTGAGCTTGCGCGCGCCGCGGTCAAAGTTAAAAATTGTTCAACTTTGCTGCTGCGCTCTGTGACGATTATCCACGCGGCCAATAGAAACGGGGCATCCAAATAGAACTCCCGGTAAAAGTTTTGAAAACTCCGCCTATTTCGCTCTGGCCAGCGTAGCGCAAATCGCTTTGTATCTTAAGGGCTGTGCTGAACCCAGCGGCTAGCACAGCGCATGCCGCGTCCTGTGTGAAAGGGCCAATAGGCGCGTTGGATTTGAAGCGGCGCTACACAGAGCGATTGGTGTATGACATCAAAGTACCGCGAGAGCTATAGAGAGCAGACGGCTCCTTATGCTTTTGAATCGCTCTCGCGGTACTTTGATGTCATACACTAATCGCTCTAAGGAGCCGTCTGCTCTCTATAGCTCTTGCGGTACTTTGATGTCACACCGATTGATCTGATGGTGATGATCCGCTTCAAGTCGAACAAGCCTAATGATTCAATGGACCATACATAAAGAGAACCATTTAGGCCCTGTCCCAAATGGAACACTGCATGTGCACTTGTGGTCTTACGGTTCACATGTCGTGCCTAAAAATGCGTGGAAAATGCTAGGAGCGCCGCTTTCTGCTTTTTTCCAAAGCATTCGGGCGCTGCATAGAGGACCTACAATAATGTACAGTATTTGAAAAATAATGTGTTTTTTGAACATTAAAGCATGTCAACATATTCTGTTACACCAAATACACAAAATAATGATCTTTAAAATAGCATCATATGACCCCTTTAATCATTAAGACATTTACCACTACCTACTGGCAGTTTTAGTTTATTATTTGGAGTATCATTTCATTAAAAAAATTATTTCATATTTCCATAGTAATAATAATACAATTAATAAAATGAATTATTAAAGGTATAGTTCACCTACCCAAAAATGACAATTGTGTCATCATTTACTCACCCTCATGGTCCAAAAGAGTATAAATGTTATTTAACAAAATATTTCTTGCTGAAGCTACTTTTGTAATGTCTGTTTGATGCTTTACACAACAATGACTTTAATTGATCTTTTGGGAGTTTATCAGCCAAATTTGATGTGCGATTAATTTGCGATTAATTAATTGCCTCATCATGTAATTAATTAGATTAAAAAAATTTATTTCTTACCAGCCCTACTAAAAAGTTATTCAGAATAATAATAAATGCTATAATAGTATAAAAATAATACTAAAATAACCAAACTGCCAAAATGTGCAGGAAATGGATAGATCTGGAATTTTCTTTTAGTGTCATCCTGTATGCAGGAGTTTAAAAAGTACAAAGTTTTTAATATGCCATGTTTCAAAAAGTACAATTACTTTTAGATTTTGAGTCTTGAAAATGTATTTTGGTGTAGTTTTTGTTTAGTTGTCTTGTAGTAAACTACCATTTGAAACACTTGTTGCTGCATACTATTTGTCAATTGTGTTTTCTTGCAATTATAATAACAATAATAATAATAATATGCTATTTATAACAGTGGTTCTCAACCAAGGGGCTTTGAAACATTAGCAAACTTCCAATGGGGTCACAGAATGACTTATTATTATTTTTATTTATTATTATTTATAAAAAATTATAAATGCTAAAATGTAATGAAGTTGCAACTACAGTTCTTAAAACTTCCGGAATCACAAAATGAATTGGGGTCATCCAATTTAATGAATTTTATTAACCTACTATGTGTTAATAAAACAAGTTTAAATTTAGTTTAAAGTTTAAAGCTGCTTAGCTTTGCATTTATTTATAATTACAACTGAAAAACTGCAATAAATATTTTATCCTGTATAAGGGGCCCTTTGATCATTGTGCTGGACAGTGGAGGGCCTATTGGTTCATAATATATACATACTGTACAGTTGCTAGTATTCCATTCTGGACATAACCAATCCTGCATACTGGTTGTTTTGGTGTTGTAGGGACAGAGAGATGGAGAATACTTTCGAGGTGGTCAAGCATAAGAGCCGGGTGAGAGAAGGTGAAGGCCCGGGCTCCATGCAGCAACTACAGTTAGATAATCAGTATGCCATCCTGGGGGACAAATAAAAGCCATCTCCCCCTCCCCCCCCAAGCCTACCGCCAATGGTAAAGTAAGACTTGCAGGGGGAAAATTAAAAATAAAAAAAAAAAAAAAAAAAAAAAAAACTGCGGAGGTTTTTTTTTTCCTTCGCTACATCAGTATAGCTCCCAAATCATTGGGAGCTATACTGCCAATAGTATTTTTTTTTTTTCTTGCATCGTGATGACAGAAAGCTGGGAGTTTTGGATTTGGGCACTAGAGAGTGGAGACTACCTCAGTTACATATCTGCGGTTACCATGTCGACCAGGTCCTGGGCTATGATTGGCTGCAGGAATTAACACCAGTCCGGCCAAAAAGGGAGTGACTCAGTGTTTCGATCTTAAACTTAAATTCTATTTTTTTTCTCCCTTCACCATTTTGCAAGATCTGTCGACACGGGTGTTAAGTCTTCAAATTTACTTTTTGAAGTGGCCTTACTGTGGGGGAAAAAAAAAAAAAAAAAGATATGAAAGTGATGGGAGAGAAATATATATATATATATATTTAGAGAATGTGTTAAAATAGTGTTTTGGATGGCACTTCCTGGTCGTTTTGCAGATAAAGCCTGCTTGATGTGATTCTTGCCACTCTGAGGAGTAAAAACCACCTCCGTATCCCTCTGTGAGAATGTAGTTCTACGCTAGTTTGTCAACATATTGCGAATGATGGATTTTCTCTAACAATGTCCCTTTAATCCTTTCATCCCTGTTCCTCTCCTCATTTTATTTGATTCCATGATGATTGACAAACCATTATTAAAGCTTAACCTTTCTAATCTCATATCATGTTTGTGGTTTGATGTGTATTTTTGTAGCTCTGGCCTGTAGAAGGCGCTGCAGTCGTTGCAATGAATAGTTGGCCATGTCAAATGAGTTCCAGCTTGTGTAGCCATTTTGCAGTGTTAAACTTTCCACATTTAGTTGGCAAATAGCAATCCAGCTATTCTGATTGTACCTTAAAACCTCTCAGACTCACCATGTTTTTCTTTTGACTGGACAAAAACTGCTGGGCTGTTTGCTCTTATTCCAGCAGTTGAGGCCGGGTAGTGTATTAAAACTGTGGTTTTGTATATATTTCGCAGAATTTTGTGCCGTATTATTGCAGTATATATGACATATTTATATATGATAAATATATATATGACAAGTTTAGCCTTAAAAAAACAGACATTTTGCATTCATCTGAATGACACTGTAAAATGTTCCTGATGGTGTCTGTTCATACAAGCTCCTTTCATAAATATAATTAGTAATCAAAGTTTTCTTAATGAAAAAAGATTTTAGGGGGAAAAAAACAGTGATGATGCACTACTGTACATGGCTAGTTTGGAACATTGTGGCAACAGACTTCAACAGATTACGGGAGTGCTTTATTGGCGCTTTTGTGAAACAAAATCTAGCAATCACAAGCTTGCATTAATAAAAACTGTTAGTAAAGGGAAAATTATTTCATTTGTAACAGGTTCTAATTGTATAACTGTTATTCTACTTGTAGAAATTATTTCTTCATCTCCAGTATGCCACTGCCCGGTCCTCTCCGCTTTGCACTGCAGATGTTACAATACTGGATTCCTGGGAGCTGTCAGAGGACATAAAATGCAAAACTTTCATAGTACAAAAATTAAACATTTCTCTTTTTTTAAGATAAAGGGTCAAAGTTTGAATGCAGCAGGCGGATTCAAATGTGAAGTGTGTCATTTCTGTATCTCTAGCATCAATAAATGCCATTGGTTGAGTCATTACTGGTCAGAATGCTAGCAACACAACATGGATTGTGCAACTTGTCATACAAATACAAATGTCTTATAGTTGTTTCTGCATAAAAAGCAGTTTTATATATAAAGATTACAGAAGACTTACGTTCCCAGGGGACGGTAGACACTCCTTGTGGAACATGTGTCTGCAGTGAAACACCACCACACCGAATGCCTGAGCAGTGTCTTGATGGTGGAAAAATAAGAATTAAAATAACGATTGGGTGACAGCCCTTTTTTACTTGTATATTGTACACATTGTCAAAATTTACACACACATATATACACTACCGTTCAAAAGTTTGGGATCAGAAAATTTATTATGTTTTTTAAATGAGTTTCTTATGCTCATCAAGGCTGCATTTATTTGATCAAAAATACAGGAAAAAAATGTAATATTGTGAAATATTATTACGATGTAAAATAACGTTTTTCTATTTTGATATACATTAGAATCTAAGTTATTCCTGTGATGCAAAGCTGAATTTTCTGTCTCATTACTCCAGTCTTCAGTGTCACATGATCCTTCAGAAATCATTCTAATATAACAGTGTTGAAACTGTTGTGCTGCTTAATATTTATTTGGAACCTGTGAAACTTTTTTCAGGATTCTTAGAAATAGAAATCTTTTCTAACAATATACACTACCGTTCAAAAGTTTGGGGTCAGTACATTTTTATTCTTTTTTTGAAAGAAATTAAAATAAGAAGAAGTGATAGCAAATATTTATATTGTGAGAAAAGATTTATATTTTGAATAAATGCTGTACTTTTTAACTTTTTATTCATCAAAGAATCCTGAAAAAAGTATCGCAGTTTTCAAAAAAATATTTGGCAGCACAACTTTTTCACAACAATGCCAACATTGATAATTCTAATAATAAATCCGCATATCAGAATGATTTCTTAAGGATCATGTGACACTTTAGACCGGAGTAATGGCTGATGGAAATTCAGCTTTGCATCACAGAAATAAATTCTATTTTAAAGGATATTAAAATAGAAACCATTATTTTATATTGTAATAACATTTTGCAAGATTACGGGTTTTTTTTCTTCTGTATTTTTGATCAAATAAATGCAGCCTTGATAAGCATAAGATACTTCTTTAAAAAAACATTACAAGTCTTACTGATCCCAAACTTTTGAACGGTAGTGTGTATAGCTCTCTCTCTCTCTCTCTCTCTATATATATATCTATCTCTCTCTCTCTCTATATATATCTCTCTCTCTCTCTCTCTATATATATATATATATACACACACACACACACAACTTGCATTAATTTTCAAGAAATAAAATAGTTTTATACATTTTCCTATTTTTTTTTATACATTTGTATTTTTTATTTTATTTCTTTATATTTCTCCATATATTTTATGTGTGGGTGTGAGTTCATGTACACAAACTGACACATTAAAAGTAACCAAGGTGTACCTGATGGTAGAATAGGAGTGTGGCAGGATTCACAGATGTTTTCTTCTATGAGAAATGGAAGCAAGATAATTTTTGCAGCATTTCTAGTAAACAAAATAGCTGCTGCTTTGCCCTGATATTTTGTCCAAGATGACTGGAAGACAAAACATTTGTTTACCATCCACCCGCACTCCTCTCTTCTGCGTCCTGTGCATCTTCTGTAGAAGAGACAGTGAATCTGCAACAAGGATCTTCTTACAGCCCTCTCTCAGTAAGATCTACAGGACAAACATCAAGATGTTCTGAACACAAAATGATCAAGCAAATGCAGGATAAGCATCTAGTTATATCAGTACTCTAGCCAGAATGAAATGTTGGTTTAACCGGCAGTGATCACACCTGTAGATTGTAGTCCTGTAGGATCTTGACCAGCGAGTCTCTGAGGTTAGGAATCTCCATCCCTTCTTTAATGCGGTGAATGAGCAGGATGGGGTCCACATGGGTTCCGATGTTATTCAAGAGGCCTGTGATAAACGCTAGAGTGAAGAAAACAAACGAGAAATATTATTAATATTGTAAATTAATACGTTTATTAGCAGAAAGAGCTTGCTGTAGAGTCAGGTCTCGTACGTGGTTTGTCTATAGAGTAAGAGATGAGATCCTCCCAGAGTTCTCTGTCATCCTGCTCTTTAGCAAACTCAATGGCTTTGTCCACATCCGCCAGCTCCTCCATGATCATCTGCAGGGCACGTCTGCAGTTTCCCATACGACCTGACAGGAAAAAAAGCATTCATCAGAAGCACTACAGTTGAACATTTTACACACAGTGACCTCTCCTCTGATGCACTGGATCAATTACTGTAAAGAACTATACAGTTCGTTCAATATCTATGACAGAAATGCGCAGATTCATGATTCAAAACTCACTGAGCAGGAAGACCGTCTCTTCTACAAAGTGCCTCTGCTGACAGATTTCCAGAGCCTGAAAGACACAGCAACTGTTTGTGGAGCATTTGGTTTTGATAAACTTTTATACAGTATTATAAAATATATAATCGCCTTAACATCACCTCTTCATCGTTGAATTAAATGATTGTATGTATTAAATGCATTGTATTTCATTTTATCGAAATGCTTTTGAAACAAGTCTCTTATGCTCACTAGGCTGTATTTATTTGATCAAAATACAGTGAAAACTGTGTATGTAATGTATGATTAAATCAACGTAAAGAACTTGCCTAATTAATGCATTATTTTCTGTTTAATGTGACACAAATTTGATACAAACCTTCTCTAGTGGACAGTGCATGCTCTCTCTGAGGAAGGGCAGTAAGTTGGGCCGGTCAAACTCGGCATACAAACTGATCTGCCTCTCATGGTACTTCTGTCCCTTATGGTGGTCCCGCTTAAACAGCTTATGTAAATACTGAGGAGAAACAGGCAAAAAGAAGTTAAGCATTCAATGTTGACTACAGCTGGATCCCTCAGACACATCTGCATGATTTAAACAGCCCGTATTCAACATACCACATGTAACAGCTCAGGTCTGTCTTTTAATTCCTCCACCACTTTGTCCATCTGAGGGAGAGAAACACACGTGTTCATCTGTGCAGAGAGTTTGGGAGGGTTTAATCAAAAGACTGAGGCCACTGCACTGAACTCACCGATATCTTATCTTCATTATCCAGCAGCATGTCAACAGCTTTCTGAAAGGAAAAAAAAAAGAGCGATAACAAAGAGGCAGACATATCCTTTACATATCCTTCTGTGACTATTACTACTATACTGTGACATTCTTCCAAAGTCATCTATAATATATCTCATCAGCAAAAGAATCCATAACTTCCTGAATTTATGCACTTGACAAGTTTTTTGCATTAAGTTCTAAAACAGAGGTCCTCAATAAGGCCAAAGGAAAAAATAGATGGTTCACCTCTTTGTCGAAATCCATGAGCAGGACAATCTTGTCCTTGATGGCGGAGAATAGGTTGTGTTTGTGAATGAGCTGGTAAACATCTTTGTGTCTCAGTTTCAGGTAGATCTCCAGAGCACGATCATAACGCTGATCATACGTGTAGCTGCATACACACATATAAGACCAGTCTAACTTGTGTGCAGAGCTGCTTTTAAAATGATGTTACAAGCTTTTCATTTACAGTAATGATGAACTGGCAGCATTCACTCACAGTTCGGCCAGTGTGGTGAGAAGCATGCTGTTGGTGGGGTCCTTCTTCAGGTGTTCATTCACTGCCTGAACTATAGCCATGTTGTTATACAGCTCTCCCGGCCACTCACGAATCAGTGTGGCAAAACCCTGTGTGAGAAACAACAAAAGGAATTCCCTTCTTCCATAAAGGTTGTTGTTGTGATGCATTCACAATTTGAAACCTTACTGTTATGGTCTATCTAACAGGCTACCATCTAGTTCATGCAATTGAACAAAAAAAAAAAGTTTAATGGAAAACACATACCTCATAGTCAGTCTTGAGGAACTCATGAAGTATCATCTCATAAATTGCTGGTCGAAGACGAAGGTCTCCTCTTGGTAAGTACTGACTGATGGCCTGGGAGGAAGATGAATGTAGTGGGTAGTTAACAAACAGCATTTGTACAATGCTAAAATGAAAGATTTTAGGTTAAACTGATATTTTTGATGCATTATTATTTCTTAAAAATATTAATATTAAAAAATATATATATATATACATATATTAAAATGCGACTCATTTCTCACAACTTTGTCAAAAGTGATAATTCATAATAATAGCTTGATATTATTATTATTATTATTATATTACAAAATCATCATAATAAAGATCACACTAATATTCATTAAAAAATGTACATTATATTTTATCATTGTATATTAAAATGCGACTCATTTCTCACAACTTTGTCAAAAGTGATAATTCATAATAATAGCTTGATATTATTATTATTATTATTATATTACAAAATCATCATAATAAAGATCACACTAATATTCATAAAAAAATGTACATTATATTTTATCATTGCTTAATTGTTTTAATATATTATTCATATATTTTATATAATACATGTTGTTAATTAATACAATAATTTTATTATTAATATTTTATTAAGTTATAAAAATATATATTGTATAAATTATAATAAAAACAACAACAATAAAAACATCACACTGACTTACTACTATTATTAATAACAATTATTTTGAATAATAATGACAAAAATAATAATAGGTATCCTCATTAACATTATACTACTATTTACTATACAAGTCCTGCAGGGTGGCAAATAATTATTATTTAAAAAAAAAAATGAAATCAAAATTTGCAGACTCACTTTCAACTGTCCAATGGTTTTGAATCTGTACACTTCATTCTCCCAGAGATCCATGTTCTTTCCAAGCACTTTTTGACACTTTCTGTCAATAAGGAATACACAGAGAGAAATGGGGCGTTTATCAAGGCTTTCATTCATATTTTTAAATGGTTAACAGATCAATAAATCAGAGGGTTGATGTCCTGTACCTGGCAGCTGCATCATAATCTCCTCTCTCCACCAGATGATTGATGTACGCCATTCCAATTTTCTATTCACAGAGCACAGACAGGAAGCAGCCACACTGTGATTCCAGGTTATTATCTGAGAGCGTTATAATAACTAAGACTAGCTTTCTCCAGATTGCATCATTCATTTGTTTTCACCTGTACATCATGCCGTTTAATGTTTTTGAAGCTGATCTCTGCAGCCATCAGTGCTTCCTGTGCAAAACATCCGAATCAAATCAGAAATCATTAAGTACAACTCAAATTTTCAAATGTTATGATGATATAAATGCTTCCTTAGACTGCTGAACACGTACCTCATATTTCTTCTTCTCCAGAAGCCAGTCAATGTGGTCGTCCTGGTCTCTTTCTTTAGCCACTACAATGTCTTTAGGGCTGATGATGTAGAACAGAGACTCTCCCTCAGAGTGTTCTGGAATCACATCAAAGATTTAAAATGATGATTATATAATCCAAATGTGAATTTTACTGATTTGTATCCCTCTGCGTATTCTAGTTGTTCATTCATCCTGTTGTCATCATACCGAGCCTGTAGTCCCTGCACTGGTTCTCCTGGAAGTTGCGTACAGTGAGAGCGTCTGATGAAATCTCCTCACAGCCCTCAGCTAATGGCTGGATGATGTCTAAACGAGGCCGTGTTCTGAACTCCTCCTCCTGTGACAAACAGAGTTATATTTATTAATATGTACATTCTACGCTCACAGTAATACAAAACAAAAGGTTTCTAATAAGATACTTTGTATCTAAAGCAGCTGTTCTCAACATTTTTTGACTCTGAGGCTCCCTATCGCCAAAGACATTGTTTGATATTTCTGGTACTTCTGCTGCAGTGACAAAGCTGCTTTTTTCAACCTTTTTTATTTACAGAAACTAGCAGCGGCAATACATTAAAATATTTATAAATCATTAAATCCAATACTTCTATAGATTTATGAGACTTTTATAGTAGTTTGTGATAACTGGGATTTTATTTTAAAACATATTTTGTACTCACAAACATTAATTTTTACCCAATAAAATCTTTTTGAGCTTGACATAACTTTATAGAAATTTGGGTAACACTTTATAATAACTTTCATTTATAAATCATTATATATA
>NW_015658045.1:108287-118804 GCF_001515625.1 Sinocyclocheilus rhinocerous | reverse complement strand
TTAGTTAATATATATTCACATAGCTAGAAATATGAAATAATGTGCTTGTTAATGTTTACTAATGAACTTACTATACATTACCTAATGATTAACATATGATTATTTAATGTAAATTGAAATGCTTACAAATGTCAGTAAACTTTCAGTTCATATGATCTTCATTTGTTGGTCTTTGTTTGCTGTGTAGACCTCTATTTACACATCTTAACAAATAATCTATTATTCAATTGTTCATGTTTTTGCAGTACCCAATCTAAAGTGGAAACTATTTATCATTTGCAAATGTTTATAAATGTTCATAAATAATCATTAATACTTTTATGAGCAGTCATCTCGATGGCAGTGTCCCGAAAGACCTGAATTTACCCTATTCACACATCTTTACTAATCATTTATTAATCAATTGTTCATGTTTTTGCAGTAGCCAATCTAAAGCTGAAACTATTCATCATTTGTAAATGTTTATAAATGATTACTAATCATTTAGTATCTTTATGGCCATTGGACTTTTAGCTAATGTAACAAGGTTTGTGTAAAGGGTGGCTGGTTAAGTTTAGCTAAATGCTTGCTAAAGACATAACAGATTGTTATAAACGATTACTAATCATTTAGTATCTTTATGGGCATTGGACTGTATTAAGCTACTGTAACAAGGTTTGTGTAAAGGGTGGCTGGTTAGGTTTAGCTAAATGCTTGCTAAAGACATAACAGATTGTAATTTTGGTGCAAAAAATGTTTTCATTGCCTCAACACTCACATTAGTGTACTACTCTTCAGTATATATCATTAAACAGGATATTTCTTGAATCATAAATAAACAAGAGAAAACAAATCATATTTTAAAAGAAAATACTTTTACATTTATCAACACAATATAATACAAACCGTGTTCCCTTATAGTAATCAAATTGACCCCTGTACACTGTTGAGCCTTAAACCTATCCATACCACCAAACCTGTCCCTAACCTTACCCGTATCACACCGCAATAGCAGCAAAAGTGTTGTGCATTAACACAAGCTTTTAATCATTTTATAACATCTGTTAAAATCATTTGTAGATTTTCAATAAGTGCTTGATCATATGGAATTGAAAGTTTAATGACATTTGTAAGCATTTTAAATTACATGAAATAATGATTTGTTAAAAATTATTATTAAGTTTATTACATTAAGTTTATTAGCAAACAACAATCACATTACCTCACGTTAAGGCGGGGCATAGAGGAGAAACAATAACATACAGTATGTGGAAAATGTGTTTTTTTAACTTTAAACCGCATAAACACATTTCATTACACCAAATACACAAAATAATGTTCTTTTTAGCAGCATCATATGACCCCTTTAACTAATGATCCATTAAGCATTATATAATGTTTGTTAATGATTTATTAATGAAAGTTATTATGAAGTGTTACCGAAATTCATTTATTTGTTATAAAGGTGTGTATATATAAATTCATATTTATTATAAAGGATTTCCATTACTTTAATTTTCTGTCATATATCCAGGTTGTCAAAGACCATGAGAATCCTGGTTCTTAAATAAACTGCCAGTTGTGAGGAAATGAATTAAAATTAACATATTGTCAGCTTATATCTTGATTTTAGCTTGATTTAAAAGCTTGCTTTGTCTCATTTGAAATGACTACAAGTCATCTTGCAGCCCCCTTGGACGTTTGATGAGGCCCCTGATCTGAGCTCTGGTGAGAGTGGGTAATATATTACCACGTGCTCAGAGTTCTCCTTGACATAGTACAGAGTGACCAGCTGATCTGCCAAAGGCGCCAATCCACTAATGCAGAACTCTGTCTCAAATGCTGACACTGAAAGAAATAAGAGAAACAAACAAACAACAACAAAAATGTAATTATGTTACATGTTCTCATTATGTGTATGACTGTAATTGCTTCAGTACCAATCTCAACGTAGCGACTGGGTAGATCTCTCATTTGTGTTGGGTCACGCTCTTTAACAACACATATCTGAGAAAAACAAATGAACCAAACAACGTTATTCAAATAAAAAGAAATAGTTTTAGAAATGAGCTTTCCTAGTTATTAAAACACTTGATCTGCAGTTGTTCGGAACACACACCTTAACAGAAGAGCCCCAGCCGATGATCAGCGTGGTGTTGTCTTTCCAGCACAGACTGCAGGGGTACATATCCGGCCTAAGACTGGTGTTGTCCCGCAACACGTTAGTGATGCGCTGTTTACTGCAGATGTCGTAAATTTTCACACCCTAAAACACATCCACTACATTTTAGATAAAATCATGATTAGTAAGGCATCTTAATTAATATGTCCAATGTGTGTAAATCTGATTGTACCACATTGTTTGCCCAGGCAATTAGATTGGCTGTCCATTTCACATTGGTGATGTTTCCCTCTCCTTCATGCAGAACAGAGGTCTTCCAACGGTTCAGCCAGTTCCTCTCATAAAGTAAAAGCTACAGGACATATTTCATTAATTTAAGGTTAGTAAGCATTTGCTGACAGAAATTCACCAACACAAAACAAAATAGGCCACAGTGTTTGCACTACAACACCAGAGGGCAGCAGAACATAGAGCACAAATAGGTACTAAACAACAGAGTCAAAGTCAGTGTGACTACATGCGTCTTTTATTTCTGATGTGAGACCATTTTTATTTTATTTTTTTTACCCCTACACACACTCTCTCTCTCAAAAATAAATAAATAAAGAACCACTGTTACCGGGACAGATGATACCCTAAAGGTAGAAAGGTGAAGGTTATTTATTTTTATTTTTTTAGATGTCTCTTAAAACATCACAGCTATATTTATTTGGTGAATAGTACAGTAAAAGCATTAAAGTATGGTCATTTAAAATAGCTGTTATCTATTTGAATGTATGATGATAAAGCTAAATTTTCAGCAGCCATTACTCGGGTCTTCAGTAACACATGATCCCTAGAAATTATTCTAATATGCTGATTTGGTGCTCAAGAAACATTTCAAATTATTATCAATGTTGAAAACAGTTGTGCTGCTTAATATTTTTGTGGAAACCATTATATATATATTTTTCATGATTCTTTGATAAACACAGAGTTTATTTGAAATAGATTTTTTTTTTGTAACATTATAAAAGTTTTTACTGTCACTTTTGATGAATTTAATGCATCTTTGCTAATATTGCAGTAAGTATTGCATTGGATCAGTGTATTAGGCAGATTCATTGGCAATGTCATGGTGTTTAGGTCATATTCAGGCGGAAATTCAATAAAAATAATTTCACAAGCATTATCAAAATCAATTTTAGGAAAAGGGAATATTCGGTTCAACCTTTAGATAATGGGACATTCATAAAGTCACTTAGGTACGCAGTGCAACACAATCGAACTTCAGAAAGAATAAAAGCACATGGGAGAAAAAGATACCGATACTTTCATGAACTGACCAGAGAAGAGACTCAAACAACAGAATTTCTATGAAAAGGTATTTAATGTTTTGGTTTACTCTGATAAGTCGGATATTATTTGGTGAAAAACTACATTTTCTGAGAGGTTTGTGTGATAATAATCAAGTGCAGAAAGCAGCAACGCTCTTGGTGGATAACCTTGAATCGAAAGTGTCAAAAATGCCACACACAATCACCACACAGCCAACCTGACCTGACTGCAGAAAAAGTGACTGAAAGGAAAGATGGTTCAATGTCGCTTCAGTTCTACACTTTTGGCTATGTTAACAGATCACAGCGCAGCAATAGGAGATGACACTCCAAGAGCCGAGCAGACGGAATTGAATTGCCTTTGACAAGATGCGTCTTCAGTGGAAGCCGTATTGATTTTCATGGCAGGGCTGCATTATGGGGACCTTAAGCTAAGGAGAGAGAAGGAAACAAGCAGAAGCGGGAGGAAAATGCAGAGGACTTGGCCACTGTGGCACACAATGGACGCCATTAACTGCTTCTGATAAGCACAATGCAATAACAGTGTGAAGCCATTTTATGAGAATCAATCGTGGCACAGAGGATAAAAATCTATGATTTACAGAAATTGAGAAGACTCTACATGAGTGGTTCAAGATTCATACATCTCAACAAAATCTCTAACAGTCCACTTTACAAAGTACCAGTGGCATTTATTCAAATTCACTTCACAACTGAAGTTTTTCCAACCACAAGATGTCTGATCAGTGCATGCAAACAGATCAACTTCTTCTAAGTGCGGCACAAACCCTGTTTTCATTTCTATAGATGTACGGAGTCTGGAATGCATCGGACTATGGCATCTTTGGTTGGTAGCATTGTGTCCTTTGAAAAATGAGTGTATTTGTTTAGTCCATAAGCCAAAGAGTGTTCTACATGCTGCAAACACTATATGGCACTCTATGTAATGACAGTTATTTATTGCGCAAGAAGAGACAACATTTCTCTAGTGAACAACACTTTGGAGAAAATGGACCACTCTCTCTCTCCCTGATGTTGACCCCAGTCTAAGGCCAAGACGGTAAGAGTGTTTCATGCCAAACAGCTTCAGTTTGAGTAACCACTATACACGGCACTCAATATGACAAAAAATGATTCCATTCTAATAATTTAGCTTAACCCTCAGAGTTGAAACATCAAGAGCATCAAATGATGGAGACCACAAAATATATGTTTAGACTAGGTATGAATGTGGCTTTTGTTTTTATTTTTATGGCATTCAAACCACATTAATAACAGAGACACTTCCTTTCAAAATTCAGTGGTTGATGAATGCATTTTTTTTCTCATATTTTTTGCAAGAAGCTTGCAACCAATCTTGACTACCGTCAAAAGTTTAGGGTTGTTAAGACTTTATGTTTTTAAGAGAAATCTCAAATGCTCACCAAGGCTGCATTTATTTGATCAAAATACAGTATTTTTAAAAAATGCAATTTATACTCATGATGGCAAAGCTGGATTTTCAGCAGCCATTAACACCTGTCTTGACACATGATGAGAAATCATTATAATATGCTGATTTGGTGTTAAAAAAAAAAAAATTCTAATTACTATTAATGTTGAATTGAAAACAGTTGTGCTGCTTTATATTTTTGTGGAAACGTTTTTTTTTTCAAGATTCTTTGATAAATAGAAAATTCCAAAATAACAAGCACTCATTTGAAAAATAAATTTTTTGTTAACATTAGAAATGTCTTTATGTCACTTTTGATCAATTTAACGCATTTTTGCTGAATAAAAGTATTTGTCTTTATAAAAAAAAATACTGACCCTGAACTTTTGAATCGTAGTGTAATTACATATACATGTTTTTTTGGCGGGGTTCCTATGGTAAAATTCGCAATCCAATAACTATCACGTTATTGGGGTCGCTTCAACCCCAGCGACTTCCAAAACCGCGGACTTGGCAACACGGATAGAGGAGACAGGACATTTTTGGGAAGAAAGAGAGAGAAAATGTAATTAGACCATGATTCTAACTGGATTCGAACCTGCATCTCCCAATGAGCACCAAGGCTCAAAATTTCTAGAGCACTTGTTCTAACCACTAAATGTGGGATTTGGGGCCCGATGCAGACCAAAAACCAACCATAATTAGCGAGAACCAAGCTTATGATTCTGCAGCATGTGCATGTTTTGAACGTTTTAGCAGCTTCGGAGTGACCAGACTCCTCTCAAAATATGAGAGTTGCCAAACAAATTCATTTTTTGTTAAAAGCAGAGAGGCAGGAACTAATTAGACAATGAGCGAATTGGGATCTGGAAATAACATACACAACTTTCAACGCTCACGGTGTGAATTTTGAGTCTCAGGTGACTGTGAAACTGGACTTACCTTATTTCCTCCAGTCACAAACTGTTTATTGTTGGATTTGCTGAACTGGGGGTGTAGAGCCACGACCTGGAATTGATCAAGAAATTTCTGTTCATTATACTGCAACATTTGAGTTAATATCAATGTCCACTCCAGTACTTCTGAAGCCATATAGTGCCTCAGAGGGGGTTAAGACTACATCCAGTCTGAAAACATGCTCGAAAAAGTCCTTTTTAACCCAGGAAAAGTTCAAAGATTGATCCTCACAGTCCAATACACAGAAGTATCGATATAAGAAGATGACAGCACCGGCTCTCTTTAATGTGTGCCATAGGTGACATCACTCATGCTCAACAAACAGGCGGCTCATGCATGATATGAAATGCCCTAGAGAAATCAATTAAGACTAGTAGCAGGCTGAAATTACATTGTTTTCGAGAATTATCCATGTTAGCTGTGACGGGAAATCGAAATCAAAGGGTTATTTCCCATCAGGCAGCAAAACCGGGGGACCGACGACTTGCATTAACAGCAATAAGTTACCTTGATGGGACAGTCAAAGTTTTCGTGGAAGCCCTCCCTGGTGTACAGGCCGAACACTTGCACCTGGAAAAGATGAGAGAGAGAGAGAAAGATGTATTTTTAAGGTAAAATCACTGTGGTCCAGCGATGCGTTCTGCGATAACAGTTGACTTGGGCAAAGCATCAGACCATCCAGTGGGCTAGTTAACCATCTGCCAGACTCCCAATTAGTGGAAAGGTCAACTCTTTCTGCCCTTGCACGCCTTTATGCTACTGACTTAATCACTAGCGGTGCTGCAGTCCCCGACGGCTACAAACAAGCGTTAACACAACATTTCACCTACACCTGTCTGTATAAAACAAGAGGAAACTAAAATGAGTGTGAGGTCTCAAAAAAGTACAACTCTATTGAAAAGTAAAGCATCCTCTTGCATTTAAGATGATGGTGGGGAAAATAAACTACTGACTTCAAATTGTTCATGTCTTTCTGGTCAGGCAACAAGCTTTGCTATTCTGAAAAAATTATTTTCCTATTAAAAGTTGCTTTGACACAATCTGTATTGGTAAAAGCGCTATATAAATAAAGGTGACTTGACTTGAAAAACATCTAGGGCAGTTTTCTACTTCTTGGAAAAACCTAAAAAAGACTATTCCTCTTAAGAAATGTGTCATATTTTGCATAACATCAATAGCAAAGTGGCTGGTAAGTGCAGAACAGCAAACAAAGGCCTCTATATTGATTTGTAATAGTTTAATGCTTAATAATTAACAATAGTTTAATAATTTCATAGTTTAACATGAAAAAGTTTGCTATTATTAATTGTGAATTGCCAAGATCATTCACTGAAAACATCATGAAACATATTTTACTTTGGAAAATACCAACTTCAAATTGTTTGTATGCTTCCTTTTCCATTCCATACTATTTAAACTGAACTGAGCTGGATGATGACATCACTGAATTCAATGATGAACTGCCTTTAACTGAAAAATTAGTGTTTACTATTGTCATTTTGCATTATTGACACACTATTTTCCTAATTAATGCTGTTCAGTTGCTTTGACACAATCTGTATTGTGATAGAATTTCCATTCATAACTAGTATGAAAATCATAATTTTCAAAGCGCCGTTTCTACTTATTGGAAAAACCTAATAATGAAAAAAAACTTCCATGTCACATTTTGCCAAACAACGGTAGCAAAGCAGTCAGTAAGTTGGGATTAACAGTGCAGAGGAGCGAACAATGGCCTCCATATCTTAATTGGTGTAGGTGCGACAGGATCTCGCCTCTGCCATAGGAACAGGAATAGACGTGGTCTATCATGCCACAGATCATCCTGAGAAAGCCACACAAGGTGCTGATGATTAGCCTCCGTGGACTGATAACAACCAGCTCATGATCAATGAGCAGATAGATGGAAAGGAGCGATAGAAATCACAGAAGGATCGAGGAGCTCTTTTTTAAAACACATTTTAAAATGGACCAAATGCACACATGCTGTTTCTGCAGGTGTCAGAGTTGACGGAGCAGGTATTGAGTGGGAAGACAGGCATCATGTCTTGCAAACAGAGAAAGATATGAAAACTCAAGTAAACAACTCCTTAGACTCTCGTGGGGAAATTCACTAAGAATGAACTGTGCGATGCTGATGGCATTGTTTATTTGCGTAAGCTGTGGATTTAGCACCCAACTCACTAAATATACCTGCAAATCAGGTAATGGCATAAACACACTCAAAAGAATTAAAGCTGAATGTGTTTTGCATGATGCAAATCCCCATTTTGCAGGTCAGTTATGAGTGCTGGGTTATGGAAGATGCAGCAGACTACCTTAATCTTACATACTTTGCTGGGGGTGTACAAAATCTCTCCACCACTGTGATACAGACACCTAAATATGTTTTTAAAATGCCAATAAATCACTAGTCTTTTTATGTATGCCTCTTATAGTCATTTTAATTATGCCTTTTATCATTTTAATGAATTCATAAATTTTTTCCATTTTTAAAAAATGTTTTAATTGTTTATTATTATTATTATTATGTATTTTTTTTATTTTATGACTACTATTTTTTATCATTTTAATGTAAGACACTTTGAATTAAAATTCTATATGAAATATAAATATATACTGAAAAATATAAATAAACTTGCCTTGCCTAGTTAATAGTAGCATGTGCATGTTTGGATATATGTGTATTTATTATTGTTGTATCCATCATTGGATCATCAATTAATAGCTGCTGCCATAATGGAACTTATACACAAAGATGACTTTAAAAAGAATCAATTTATACAAAAGGATAAAAAAACACGTTATACACAAAGTTTCTTTCTTTCTTTAATCAATTTATTGCCTAATTTCTGTGATTGTGATTTTAGACCAATTTGAAATAGACTCCTACTTTAAAAAGTTGGTTGTAACTTATCCAATCCTAACAGAGCAGTTTAGTTCTGAGAAGCCTCTTAGACCAGCCTGATGCTTAGCATGATTTATAGAAGTAGAACTTGTTCCTGGATAAACATTGTTTGTCCTGGAGCAACATTCCTACTGACCAATCACTGCGCTTGGATTTTAGGAAAAGGGACAGGAATAAGGCCTGTAAGCACTGATTGATAAGTCAATGCCCTTTGAATTAAGGAATAAATTGAGGGTTTGGGGTTTAGACTAGAGATGGGGCTGTGATTGGTTGATCGTAAAGGGTTAATAAAGTAAGTTAAAGAACAATGGGAGCTGAAGTGAATGGAGGAAATTCTCACCTTTCCATCTTCAGAGCAGATGCCAACATGATCACCGCTCTCATCCAAACTGATCTGGTTTATTTTCACTGAACTCTGTAAGAATAAATAGAACATAGAAGAGAAAAGACAAAGGAGTAAAAAAAAAAAATGGTATAATCAGACATAACATAGCTCAAACATGGACAGATCTATAACAATTACACAAAGATCATTTCAGACTTGCAATTTCAAACTTCTGTGTAACATTTCCTTGGATATCCAGAAGGTAAACCTTCCCAAAGTGTGTCCCAAGAGCCAGGAACTGAAAGCAGAAGGAGACACAAACATGTCAGACACACAAGTCAAAACCACGGGACATCCTTCACTTATACAGAGTTAAAAGCTGTGGAGGAGGTATTAAAAATGAGTTTTACCAGGCATGGCTGTGAGGCCTCAGTGTTTGTGCGTGTATGTGAGAGTGTGCATTTGTGTGTGTGGTTTCGGCTGGACCCTACGAGGGCAAAAAGTGTGAAATTGCTGGAGGACAGGAAAGCCTATTTATCAGAGCGGCCCAGTGTGAAATAGTGTTTTTTTCCCCGACATATCAAAACGCTTCAACATAATATATGCGCCACAGGTCACACATCTCTGCCCTCCACACCAACACTCTGCCTGTCAGACTAATGCAATTACATTTCAGAGTTTAACGTACGTAAACGTTCAGTATTATCTCATGTGAACTGCCAATACCAACCAATTCAAAATTTATGTCATTAAAAAAAACTAAATTAATTAGATAAATTAAACTTAAGTTTACTTTTCTAGTTTTACAGTTTGAAAGGTCTAGGAGTATATTATAAATTATATTATAGATATAAAGCTCACACACCAACATTTTTGAAGGCTGCTTACTCCTAAATAGTGCATGCATTTCCAGGCCACATCGTAAATCATCGGTTGTAACCTATTTATCTTCCTATTAATTTGTTAACTGAAACAAGATGTTAAAACAATTAAATAACTGTAATTATATGCAAAAGTAATTAATAGGATAGTGCAAAGAGTTCTATATACAACAGGTGGTTGGAGGGGAGGGGCTTATAATGAGGTCTAGTGATGTCAGCAGAAAAGGAAAGTTGTTTAAGAGTCAGAGCAACTTACAGTATTATACTTTCATTAAATATTACAAGCCATTTTTCCCCTTTGGAATAGCACGTGCTGATGAATGAGAAAATATAATGATATAATGAGAGTGGGAATATGTTTTAAAGGGGTCATATAATGCTACATGCACTTTTACAAGTTGTTTGAACTGAAATGTGTGTTGGCAGTGTGTGTACACAACCACCCTAAAATGATAAAAATCCACCCAGTGGTTTTTTTGTTAATCTACTAAAATCTTTACCCCTTTCTCAAATCGATGACAAAGCTGTCATCAGTCCGCCATTGTTTCCCTGCTGGAGCAGATGTAGACAAGAATGACTCCTAAGCGATTGAGGTGT
>NW_015658045.1:90138-108096 GCF_001515625.1 Sinocyclocheilus rhinocerous | reverse complement strand
AATCATTCGTGATCCAGCTTCACCTACAGAAGAAGTGAGTGTAAGGTTTTTTTAACGAATCTTTGCAAATCGCCTTTCCTAATAATGTGCTAATTAGCAAGTTTCACGATGAATGCGGCTAAAGTAAACAGTCTCTCTGAGAGCGGCTCGGAAGAGAGGGACGGGGTCAGCATAGCTCATTAACATTTAAAGGAAAATGCTACAAAACTGCATGCTCTGAAAAGAGCTGTTTTTGACAGGGTAAAAAAGGTGTTTTTTAGACTACCATTGAGAAATTTTAACCAAACTATGATACAGACTTTTCATTAAGACCCTAAAGAATCATATCAACTTTGACCCCTTTAAGAAACATGATATATTTTCAGTTCATGTTGATTTCAAAAAGTCACTTAGTAGTCACAGAATATTACATACAGTACATCTTCACTTAGCAGAACATTTCTTACAATAACATGTTGACATGGTATTCAGCAGATTAACACTATTTCATCTAGATCAGTAGGTGAAACAACTGTCCCAAAGCAAGCCAGGTAATTTTCTCAATTTTCTTAATATTATTATTTATTTATTGTAAATCAATTATCACAATAGTGATAACAGGGACACGTATAAGTGAAGATAATAGTAGGCCTATTGATATTAAAAATGTAAATTATAATTATTGGAAAACATTACAATAATTGATCATAACATTACATACATTATAATAAATTGTTTCCAAGTCTACACTGATTTTTAGATATTACACATTAATACTGATTCATTGCTGTCTGAGTCTGACTGAAAATCAGGCATACAATTAAAAGCTGCATATTTTTTAAGCCTAACTTTGTGTTAATATTCACTCATTTGCATTATTGCAGTTAGGTAATTAAGTATTCCAACCAAGAGTAGTGAGTTTTCTTTTTCTTGTCAATGTTATTGTTTGATTATTTGATTGTTTGATTATTTCCAATTAATTACCAAGGCCCTGGTGAATGAAATCAGTGAATTCCATGTGCTCCCTTTTGTTACATAAATATTGGTCATTAAAGTAGCATAAAGCTGATTTTGGATTTTATTAGCTACAGAAGAGCATAAGATGCGCATGCGCTTTGCATAGTGTCACTCAGGTTAAACAAATAAAATGAAATCAGGCCACATAAAGTGATGTTCAGTCCAGTCCAACCACCAACCTAAAATTAGTCTGACACCCCTGCAGATTTGGGTCTATCACTCTAGACACTCTGAAAACTGAACCCAACAAATGAACCCAACACACAGAATGTGTCCAGCTCTGAAACTGAGGTTACCCTGCGTCCAAACACATATACACACACACCTGCTTACACGTGCACAGACCTTTCCCTGTCGCAGCACACCGAGCCACCCCATGCTTCACTGCAGTCTATAATGAAATGCTTATATTTACAGGCACAGTCGAGCATGTCCAACAGAACCCCCCGCAATCTCCCCAAATAAAATCAGTCAAAAATAAATAAATAAAAGGTGTGGCCTCACCAGCCTCAGTGGCTCTTAAAGGGATTTATCAAAATGGAATTGCTGAAATGAAATTCGTATTCCTGGCACTTAAAATATGAGGCAACATTAGGCAGGAGGGCCGCTGGCGCGAGCGTGTTCTTGTGTGTCTAGGTGGCGGAATGCACATCGGAGCACATGCATAAAAGACTAAAGGGAAGAAACAGATGCAGGGAATGATAAGAGATAGACAAAGTGAGAGAAGGTGAAAGAGTGAAAAAAGGGGGGACTCATTGGAAATTCAGCTTTTCAACGTCTTCTCTTCTTGCAAGCTTGCCTTTTTTTTTTTTTTGAAAGATGGAAGAAGAGAAAGGGGGAAAGAGCCCCCAGGGACAAGCAGGAAAAGCGGGGGGGAAAAAATAAAAATCAATAGCGGTTAATAAAACATCAGGTGAGGAGACATAACTAGGTATGACTATTCCTCCATAGAGTGAACCGGCTGCCATGACGATTAACCAGCCCACGTAGAATGTTCCACCAACAAAAATATCAAGCCCGGGAAAAACACGGAAAGAAGACAGGCAAAAAAAGACATAGAAATCTAAAGGTAGAGGAAATAAGCAGGAAATCAGCAAAATGTTGGTGGCCTTTGAGCATTTGTGCCTAAGCACTTCTCTAAGAAAAGTACAGTGGAGAAGACAAGTCAAAAATATTATATTCAGAACTACACAAGTGTAATAAATAATAATCTGCTCCAATAAATCTTTGCATTTAAGAATTTAAAAAATATATATGAAAAAGAAAAAAAAAAACTATAAATCTAGAATTAGATTTTTTAAACAGTGAAAACAAGTTACAATTAAGTTTCTAATTAAATAATTTAATTTCTGTACAATGTGAAATACATCCAAACACTCAAAAAAACCTGCACTGTATATGCACATCATGTCCTGCACTTTGTTTCTTAAAAACATGCAAAATAGCTTTTAAACACCTTGTCATGCACTGTCATGCAGCTGGCCGCATCCTTCTGCAAGATCTCGGTCACACCATTGGTCAGCCTCTCGTACTTCAGTTTAGGCTCCTCCTCTGTATCCTCCTCCTGTACAAACAAAACACACCCATTCTTCATTAACCTTTAGCTTAAGAGGCACCACCAGAGTATACAATTTATTCACACATTCATAATTAGTATTAGTAATATGCAGGGTGTGATTTGTAAGGGGGGATGGGGGGATTTCCCCCCTTCTGGTCTATGTATCCCTGCCTCTGCTGAATTATTTTTTATACCCGGTGGGGATAAAAAAAAATATATATATATCCCCCCGGGTGTTGCTTCCACACCAACAACCAACAGAGCATATAAAATACCAAAAGTTTAAAATATTTTTTATTAAGCAAAATACTGCAACATGACAATACAAACAACAATAAAATCAGAAATGGACTGTAACTGTCAGTGCTCCCGCTTAATAAAAACTCGTTTGCAAATGGGCGCAAATGCATTTGTTATTTAAACAACGTGGCACAGGACATGAAAATGACAACTAGGTCGGGCTGAAACTAACAAAAAACATTTGCGTTGCGCCTGGCGCCACATTGCGCAGGATGTATGATAGGGCCCTCTGTGTCATTGTAACCAAGTATCATAAATAGTGGTCAAATATCGAATCTATTTAATCGCAAGGTCAAATCAGAATATTTATTGTAGAAATGTTTCTGTAACAGCTGCCAAAAAATGATCTATATATTTATAGCTCCACTGTGATTTGTGACATTGGGTGTATCACAAAAAATATGAATTTATCATTTTAAAAAAAAAAAAAAAAAAAAATTTTTTTCCTTTTTTTTTTTTTTTCCTTGAAAATATGTCACAAACAATTTTAAACATTCCCCTTGATTTGTTCACAAATCGCACCCTGATAATATGTGTTAATTACTAAGAGGATTTTTTTTTAAAGAAATGTATTCAGCAAGAACGTCTCGGTTACGTATGGTAACCCTCGTTCCCTGAAGGAGGGAACGGAGACGTCACGTCGGATGACCGACGAATTGGGTACTGCCCCTTCCAGTGTCCTGTGGAAACCACCTGCGCCCCTACTTTTTGGCATAGGCCAGGGCTTACACAAGAGGACCAGCTACTGATGCTATGGCACTACCCAGTGAGTAAGACTGGATAACACTGGGAAAACGTACCCGTTCTACTTGGAACAGGGACGTTACGGAAGCTCCAACCTTCCCGAAGGAGGTTTCGGAAGCAAATACACATATGAACATTCCTTAGGTGCATATGGAAGATTGGAGGTGATTGTAACCCTCTTGGAAATAGCAGAAGTCTGCCGGGGAAACACGGGCTCAAGGCTATACCGTGGACTTTACACATATCGGATCCACTTAAGTCTTACATATGGAACCCAGCCTTCTACCGGTTCTCGAGGATTCAACGAGTGAAGGCCTGGCGCCGGACACTCCGCCACGTCTGGCTGCCGAGGGAACGGAGGAGCTCAACAGGGTCTACTATATGGACTCTCTGGAGTGGTTTTAGCAAACCCACCCGAAGTCGGGGCCTCTCAGTGCTACCCGTTTGAGGTGAGAACACAGGAGGATACCGGCTCCACACGAAGGCTATAGAATCTAGCGAACGTGTTAGGGGTCGCCCAGCCCGCAGCTCTACAGATATCCGACAGCGAGGCGCCACGAGCCAGCGCCCAGGAGGATGCAACACCTCTAGTTGAGTGAGCTCGCAACCTGAACGGGCAGGGCACACCCTGTGCCTGATAAGCCAGGGTGATGGCATCCACTATCCAGTGGGCCATCCTCTGCTTAGAGACGGCATTCCCCTTCTGCCGGCCTCCGTGACAGACAAAGAGCTGGTCTGAGGTCCTGAAGCTTTGCGTCCGGTACACGTAGCACTTTAAGGCTCGGACGGGACAGAGCAAAACTAGGGCTGGGTCTGCCTCCTCCGAGGGCAGCGCTTGGAGGTTCACCACCTGATCCCTGAAGGGAGTAGCGGGAACCTTGGGCACATAGCCGGGCCGGGGCCTCAGGGTTACCTGGGAATCAGCCGGCCCGAACTCTAGGCACAAATCGTTGACCGAAAATGCGTGCAGGTCCCCTACCCTCTTGATGGAGGCCAGCTTTGCTGGAGGCCGCAGGAGCGCTGCTCTTGTTTTGGCGGTGGCAGGGGGGCTGCCCTCGGCGACGGCAGCAGCTGCACGCCGGGGCAGGATGTACCTGATGGCCTCAGTCTGCTTTGGTCAGCGGAGAACTGCTGGGCAAAGTTCTCCACCGTGTCGCCGAAAAGGCCGGTCTGGGACACGGGGGCGTTCAAGAATCGTGTCTTGTCCGTCTCGCGCATGTCAGCCAGACACAGCCAGAAATGGCGCTCCTGAACCACCATAGTGGACATCGCACGACCCATAGACCGCGCGAGGTCCGTCACGGTGCGGAGTTCTCTGCGAACTTCTGTCTCTCTAAGCGAGATCCCAATTCGTCGGTCATCCGACGTGACGTCGAGAGTGACCGACTGAAAGGGAATCATGGTTTCCATAAAATTATTAAGCATCACAACAGTCTTCAACATTGATAATAAAAAGAAATGCTTCCTGAGCACCAAATCAGCATATTAGAATAATTTGTGACACTGAAGATTGGAGCAACGATGCTGAAAACTAAACTAAAATTACATTTTAAACAATGTATTTTATATTCAAACAGAAAACAGTTATTTTAAATTCTAATCATATATACTTTTGTACTATATTTTAGATCAAATAAATGCAGTCTTGGTGAGCATGAAAGACTTAACATAAAAAAAAACACATTAAATAATCTTATCAACCCAAAACTTTTGAATGGTAGAAGTGTATTTTGGACTAGACAATTCCAGTCACTCCAATGCAAATAAGTAGCCAGCAGAACTATGAATAAGATAAGATCGCAGGAAGACTGCCGGTATGGATAGCATTTCATTTTATCAGACATTTTTTTCTTCTCGTCACCAACACCTCCATTGTCCAGTTCCTGTTGTGTCCAGATGTGAAATTTCTAATGCCTGAGCATTTGTCATGGTCTACAAAGCCATTACAGACAGGGACGGAGAGACAGAGAGAGGCGGGAAAAAAATCCTGACAAACTTTCTACGGTGGGGAGGGGTGGATAATATCTCTCCTGTTTCATATCCCATAATTTCTTCCTGTTGTTAGTGTTTGCCATCGCCACGCCGATGTGGTGGATGAGTGTTGTGCCTCATTCCCTGCCAATCCTAATTGGTGCCCTGGGGAGCAGGGGATGAAGGGAAGTCTGTCTTTAATTGCCCCTTTTCTGGAGTGGTGTGACCATCCGCACTCTCCTTTTTCGCTCATCCCTCATTCTGTCTCTGTCTTTCTAGTTACAAGCTTTGCTGGAATGCTACAGTGAAGCATTGGGCTGCAAAACCACAGATTAATGTCAAACCCCACCAGCATCTTTGCTCATTTCCTCACACTGCGTGACATCATGTTTAGAGGCTGTGGCATGTTTTCTTTAAGCCATGAGTGGTGTGTTCTTCTTTCATGAGGATAGACGGGCTTTACATGGGGTGTCATGAATGCTGACAAGCTCCAAAAATGGCAACCAGTATGAGCTCAGAGGACTCGGAAGGTGTGGTCCATCTGAGAGCACATTTCCACTCAGCCTTCAACACATCCATGGTCACATCAGGAAGTGTTGGGGAGAGATAGACGAGGGGATAGAGACAGTATGGAGGCTTATTTTCAGCATGAAATAAAAAAGGTAATTGAAACTTTTTTCTTGCAATTTTCTTGACTTTTTTCAGAATTGCAAGATATAAACTCAGAATTCTAAGACGAAAAGTCCCAAATGTGATATAAAAAGTCATAATTACCTTTTTTATTTATTATTATTATTTTAAATTCCGCAGTGGAAACAAGCTCCTTTTTTTATCTCACAATTATTTTCTTGCAATTTCTTTGCAATTTCTTTACAATTTCAACTTCTCTTCTTAGAACTGCGAGTTTGTATCTCGTTTATATATCAATTGAGAAAAAAAAGTTAGAATTGCAAGGAAAAAAAGCCACAATTGTGAAAAAAAATAAATAAATGGTAACACTTTACAATACGGTTCCATTAGTTAATGTTAGTTAATGTATGAATGAACAAACAATGAACAATACATTTGTTACAGTATTTATTAATCTTTGTTAATGTTAGTTAATGAAAATAAAGTCGTTCATTGTTAGTTCATGTTAATTCACAGCATGTTAACTAATGTTAACAAGCACAACTTTTGATTTTAATAATGCATTAATAAATGTTGAAATTAACATTAACTAGGATTAATAAATGCTGTAGAAGTATTGTTCATGAGAACAGTAGTAGTTAACTAATGTTAACTAATGATGAAACATTGCAAAGTGTTACCAAAAAATTAACTTGCTTCTGCCGTGGAATAAAAAATAAAAAAAGTTTGCAATTGTGAGTTTATATTTCACAATATTTCACAATAAAAAGAGTTTACTTTTCTTCTCAGAAATGCATGTTTATATCTCACAATTGAGAATTAGAAAAGTTTTTTTTTTCTCAGAATTGTGAGATTATGTCTCTATTTTCTAGTTTATATCTCACAATTATGAAAAAAAAAAGAATTGTGAGATATAAAAAGTCATGTTACCTTTTTTTTTTTTTGATTCAATGTCAGAAATAATCTTCCATAAAACAGAGCTCTACAATTATGAACAAAACAAACTGGTTTACAGTGAATACAATCATGCTCTCCAAGGTGCCTGGGTGCAAAGAGAAGACAGTTTGTGGACAGGAGATAGGAGAGATTGCTTCACAGACTGAGATTTCATTTACGAGGAGGGCAATGCTGTTGTTTCCTTTTTTCTGTTTTCATTTTGAATTGAGGACTAGAATGTCTACTTGACATTTCATTCACTGTATTACTTAAAGACTATCCTTATTTTCAAGTCTCTTCTTGAAACAGCACTCAAGAAAATGGACAATGTATTATGACCTTTTACAGTGGTACTGTACACAGAATATGTTACAGCCAAATTATACAGTTCTCCTCATATGTTTACATACCTCTTGCAAGACTGCAAGATGATCATTTTAATAAAATAAAACGGATCATAAAAACAGATTTTTTTTTATTTAGCACTGTCCTGTGTCACACAACAGATGTTTACATAAAGTCCACAAGACAAAATAAAAATTAACCAGTTCAAAAGTTGACATACCCTTGAATCTTAATCATGTGTGTTGTTACCTGAATGATCCATGACTGTTTTTATGTTTGTGATAGATGTTCATGACGAGTGGGGTGTACATTTTTCTGACTTACATGATCAGGATAAATTGTACTAATTTCTAAGAAACATGTAAATATCTTACGTAGTTTCTGAAGGGCTTATAATGCATTGTGTTGCCTTCTTGGTGTTTATTCAGTTATTATTTTGTCTTGTGTACTATATGTAAACATCCGTTAAGTGTTATTCAGGACAGTACTACATAAAAAGTAACATGCAATTTTTTATGATTCATCTTATTTTGTTAAAATGATTAACATCTTGCATATTCTACAAGGGGTATAAACGTCTGAGCAGAACTGTAAGATATAGGATTCTTACATTAGCATGTGACAACAAATGGTAACATCCATAATGTCAAATGCTTTACTGTGAATATGTTTACAGTCTCATTACATGTCTGTGCACCTCTGAAAAGCTTATGGATACTTAAGACACAGTATGTGCATAATAAAAATAAATGAAACTGGAATATGCCAGGTTTTCTCTACTAACTTTACATATCTTTTTATTTTAACTATCAGAGTAACCACAGACAGTAGTTCAAAAAATTATAACTACGTTTGACCAGAAAAAAAAGTGTCAAAATAGTTTTCGAACCACAATTTTGAACAGTATATCTATTGTTTTATCATTCAAAATCAAAATAAAATATTTTTTTAAGTGTTTTGCTTTAAAAGTAAGCTTGTGCACTCATTCTTTCAAATAAATACCGCTTTAATATTTTGTTACCTAATGCATTTTAAAATTACAACAGATTCTGCTTCAATAACTGTAATCAAATCAGTAAATTGAACAGTTCTTGATTTTACCTCTGACTCATCTGTGGATTCCTCACTTAATTTTCTTCCCTGGAAAAAAAGAAAAAAGAAAAAGCAATGCATTAATGCTGGAAAAATTATGAACATGGTATATTATTTCTTAAACACCTTCATAAAAATATATGCAATGGCAAAGCCAACATAAAACCCAACTTAAAAACGTAATTATGTATAAATAAATAATAATATGCATATAAATAAGTCATTTATAGTAGAGTATTCTTCATTTTGTCAGTAAACTTGCTGTCATCCCTGCTGAAAGTGCTGAGGTGCACAGGGGAGATGATCATCTGCAACACAAACAGGGGGTAGTGCAGCCTGATGTGTGCAACCCACTCGACACGGGAAACCACCACCGCTGAAGCGCCGTACCGCCAACACGAAGAGCTCTCCCAAGAGCGCGCTGAACTCGTTCAGTCTTCTTCTCTCAGTAGAGTAGTCAGGAGCAGAACGATGTGATCGCTCGGCTCCGAAGCGAAAAGCTGAATATGCACTGCATCTGCTGCCTACTTATACTCACGCTGTGATCAGCGGCAGCTGGATGCAATAATCGCATGCCAATGTGCATTGGCTCGTTTAGTTTACACTCGAAGTAGATTGGTCTCTCTAAGCGAGATCCCAATTCGTCGGTCATCCGACGTGACGTCGAGAGTGACCGACTGAAAGGGAATCATGGTTTCCATAAAATTATTAAGCATCACAACAGTCTTCAACATTGATAATAAAAAGAAATGCTTCCTGAGCACCAAATCAGCATATTAGAATAATTTGTGACACTGAAGATTGGAGCAACGATGCTGAAAACTAAACTAAAATTACATTTTAAACAATGTATTTTATATTCAAACAGAAAACAGTTATTTTAAATTCTAATCATATATACTTTTGTACTATATTTTAGATCAAATAAATGCAGTCTTGGTGAGCATGAAAGACTTAACATAAAAAAAAACACATTAAATAATCTTATCAACCCAAAACTTTTGAATGGTAGAAGTGTATTTTGGACTAGACAATTCCAGTCACTCCAATGCAAATAAGTAGCCAGCAGAACTATGAATAAGATAAGATCGCAGGAAGACTGCCGGTATGGATAGCATTTCATTTTATCAGACATTTTTTTCTTCTCGTCACCAACACCTCCATTGTCCAGTTCCTGTTGTGTCCAGATGTGAAATTTCTAATGCCTGAGCATTTGTCATGGTCTACAAAGCTATTACAGACAGGGACGGAGAGACAGAGAAAGGCGGGAAAAAAACCTGAAAAACTTTCTACGGTGGGGAGGGGTGGATAATATCTCTCCTGTTTCATATCCCATAATTTCTTCCTGTTGTTAGTGTTTGCCATCGCCACGCCGATGTGGTGGATGAGTGTTGTGCCTCATTCCCTGCCAATCCTAATTGGTGCCCTGGGGAGCAGGGGATGAAGGGAAGTCTGTCTTTAATTGCCCCTTTTCTGGAGTGGTGTGACCATCCGCACTCTCCTTTTTCGCTCATCCCTCATTCTGTCTCTGTCTTTCTAGTTACAAGCTTTGCTGGAATGCTACAGTGAAGCATTGGGCTGCAAAACCACAGATTAATGTCAAACCCCACCAGCATCTTTGCTCATTTCCTCACACTGCGTGACATCATGTTTAGAGGCTGTGGCATGTTTTCTTTAAGCCATGAGTGGTGTGTTCTTCTTTCATGAGGATAGACGGGCTTTACATGGGGTGTCATGAATGCTGACAAGCTCCAAAAATGGCAACCAGTATGAGCTCAGAGGACTCGGAAGGTGTGGTCCATCTGAGAGCACATTTCCACTCAGCCTTCAACACATCCATGGTCACATCAGGAAGTGTTGGGGAGAGATAGACGAGGGGATAGAGACAGTATGGAGGCTTATTTTCAGCATGAAATAAAAAAGGTAATTGAAACTTTTTTCTTGCAATTTTCTTGACTTTTTTCAGAATTGCAAGATATAAACTCAGAATTCTAAGACGAAAAGTCCCAAATGTGATATAAAAAGTCATAATTACCTTTTTTATTTATTATTATTATTTTAAATTCCGCAGTGGAAACAAGCTCCTTTTTTTATCTCACAATTATTTTCTTGCAATTTCTTTGCAATTTCTTTACAATTTCAACTTCTCTTCTTAGAACTGCGAGTTTGTATCTCGTTTATATATCAATTGAGAAAAAAAAGTTAGAATTGCAAGGAAAAAAAGCCACAATTGTGAAAAAAAATAAATAAATGGTAACACTTTACAATACGGTTCCATTAGTTAATGTTAGTTAATGTATGAATGAACAAACAATGAACAATACATTTGTTACAGTATTTATTAATCTTTGTTAATGTTAGTTAATGAAAATAAAGTCGTTCATTGTTAGTTCATGTTAATTCACAGCATGTTAACTAATGTTAACAAGCACAACTTTTGATTTTAATAATGCATTAATAAATGTTGAAATTAACATTAACTAGGATTAATAAATGCTGTAGAAGTATTGTTCATGAGAACAGTAGTAGTTAACTAATGTTAACTAATGATGAAACATTGCAAAGTGTTACCAAAAAATTAACTTGCTTCTGCCGTGGAATAAAAAATAAAAAAAGTTTGCAATTGTGAGTTTATATTTCACAATATTTCACAATAAAAAGAGTTTACTTTTCTTCTCAGAAATGCATGTTTATATCTCACAATTGAGAATTAGAAAAGTTTTTTTTTTCTCAGAATTGTGAGATTATGTCTCTATTTTCTAGTTTATATCTCACAATTATGAAAAAAAAAAGAATTGTGAGATATAAAAAGTCATGTTACCTTTTTTTTTTTTTGATTCAATGTCAGAAATAATCTTCCATAAAACAGAGCTCTACAATTATGAACAAAACAAACTGGTTTACAGTGAATACAATCATGCTCTCCAAGGTGCCTGGGTGCAAAGAGAAGACAGTTTGTGGACAGGAGATAGGAGAGATTGCTTCACAGACTGAGATTTCATTTACGAGGAGGGCAATGCTGTTGTTTCCTTTTTTCTGTTTTCATTTTGAATTGAGGACTAGAATGTCTACTTGACATTTCATTCACTGTATTACTTAAAGACTATCCTTATTTTCAAGTCTCTTCTTGAAACAGCACTCAAGAAAATGGACAATGTATTATGACCTTTTACAGTGGTACTGTACACAGAATATGTTACAGCCAAATTATACAGTTCTCCTCATATGTTTACATACCTCTTGCAAGACTGCAAGATGATCATTTTAATAAAATAAAACGGATCATAAAAACAGATTTTTTTTTATTTAGCACTGTCCTGTGTCACACAACAGATGTTTACATAAAGTCCACAAGACAAAATAAAAATTAACCAGTTCAAAAGTTGACATACCCTTGAATCTTAATCATGTGTGTTGTTACCTGAATGATCCATGACTGTTTTTATGTTTGTGATTGATGTTCATGACGAGTGGGGTGTACATTTTTCTGACTTACATGATCAGGATAAATTGTACTAATTTCTAAGAAACATGTAAATATCTTACGTAGTTTCTGAAGGGCTTATAATGCATTGTGTTGCCTTCTTGGTGTTTATTCAGTTATTATTTTGTCTTGTGTACTATATGTAAACATCCGTTAAGTGTTATTCAGGACAGTACTACATAAAAAGTAACATGCAATTTTTTATGATTCATCTTATTTTGTTAAAATGATTAACATCTTGCATATTCTACAAGGGGTATAAACGTCTGAGCAGAACTGTAAGATATAGGATTCTTACATTAGCATGTGACAACAAATGGTAACATCCATAATGTCAAATGCTTTACTGTGAATATGTTTACAGTCTCATTACATGTCTGTGCACCTCTGAAAAGCTTATGGATACTTAAGACACAGTATGTGCATAATAAAAATAAATGAAACTGGAATATGCCAGGTTTTCTCTACTAACTTTACATATCTTTTTATTTTAACTATCAGAGTAACCACAGACAGTAGTTCAAAAAATTATAACTACGTTTGACCAGAAAAAAAAGTGTCAAAATAGTTTTCGAACCACAATTTTGAACAGTATATCTATTGTTTTATCATTCAAAATCAAAATAAAATATTTTTTTAAGTGTTTTGCTTTAAAAGTAAGCTTGTGCACTCATTCTTTCAAATAAATACCGCTTTAATATTTTGTTACCTAATGCATTTTAAAATTACAACAGATTCTGCTTCAATAACTGTAATCAAATCAGTAAATTGAACAGTTCTTGATTTTACCTCTGACTCATCTGTGGATTCCTCACTTAATTTTCTTCCCTGGAAAAAAAGAAAAAAGAAAAAGCAATGCATTAATGCTGGAAAAATTATGAACATGGTATATTATTTCTTAAACACCTTCATAAAAATATATGCAATGGCAAAGCCAACATAAAACCCAACTTAAAAACGTAATTATGTATAAATAAATAATAATATGCATATAAATAAGTCATTTATAGTAGAGTATTCTTCATTTTGTCAGTAAACTTGCTGTCATCCCTGCTGAAAAAGCTGATTTAAGGTCTACGGTAGTCTGGTTTAAGATGGTCTCCCTGCCCAGCTGACAAGTGTCCAAAAGCCAGTAAACAGACCAGTATGGGAGAGCGGCTAAAACCAGGAAACGACTTTAAGCTGGTTTTAAGTATTTTTTTAGGCAGTGATGTTGGCAAGTGTCAAACTATCGAGTTAGTCTGACAGCTTCAATAACACGTCTTTTAAAAAGTTCCTTTAAAATATAATTTACAACTGCAACCTCGAATAGCCAACACGCATTAAAAATTAAACATACTGAAACATTACATGTATAATCACAGGCTTCTGTCATTTGAAAGAATGTTTTCTTCCTTCAGAAACCTACCTGCTCCTCCACTTCCGCCATTTTAGGGGCTCCAGATGTGGAGTGTAAGGCAGATTTAGTATTAGGCCTAGTCTACTAATTTATGGTCTATCGACAACGTTAGCAATATTTATGTACACTTAAATTAGTTATTTTGCACCATAAACCAGCGCAGCTAATCATGCGATTCTCATTATTATGGGCACTGGGTCACATGACAAAAACAGGAAGCATCGCTAGAGCATCATGGGAGTTGTAGTTAAAGTACAAGGGAAAGAATATGCTAGCACCCGACCTTTTCTCCAAATATATGTGATTTTTGTCTTTTAATTCACTTTCATTATAGTAGCAAACGCATTTTCTCCGACCCTCACATTTTATTAAATCAAATCGTAATTCAATATCTGCATGTAAGCAACAGTGTCACGTCAAAATGTATATTTGTCTATTTAAATCAGCTGACCCTAAAGAATCACCGTTATCTGCCTTGATCTTTTTGCTTATTCTAATACGTCAGTCAAGAAGAGGACGTGTGATGAGATGTAATTTGACATTGTTACATTTGTAACAGATGGACCACCTAGGACAGCATCATCTGAGACAGGCTGTCAATGTGTCTCATATGTTTATGCTGATAGTGGCTGGCAGGACGAGCTATGCTCTTGCTATATTTATACTGGTAATGAGCTGGAATATCAGCTCCATTCACTTAAGTTTGGAGCTTAGGCAGCAATTATTAAAATTCATTGGGCAAAAATTATGCAAATTAGCTTATGCATGTATAATATCCACAGAACAGTATTTTAAAGTTTGAATAATAAATGTTGATCATAAACAATTAGATCAGAACCAACACTGCATCAATAATGAGAACTTAAATCAGCTCAAAAGAAAAAGTGGAACAGATATTTAGCATATTTTGGTGAAATCTCCCCCCCATGACCCTAAACATCAAAACAGAAGTTAAATATGATCTAATTTCATTGTGCGATTTATCTCTAATGCCCCCTGTAGTGGGTAAAAGCTCTTTAAATAGTTGAACAGCTGGGGTCATTGCACCTCTGCCACATGTGTAGGTTCACATTGTAATAATTTATGAGAAATGACCCACTGTGCCTCTGCTTATTGCTTTATTGGGTCAAGCTTTATAATGTTTGGGGCTGTTTTTAAATTATTCACTGATAATGTCCTATCCTTTTTTTTATTTTTTTTATTACACTTATATTTGCTCATTCTCTCTATAAACAGGTAATCAGCTCAAAAGAAAAAGTGGAACAGATATTTAGCATATTTTGGTGAAATCTCCCCCCCATGACCCTAAACATCAAAACAGAAGTTAAATATGATCTAATTTCATTGTGCGATTTATCTCTAATGCCCCCTGTAGTGGGTAAAAGCTCTTTAAATAGTTGAACAGCTGGGGTCATTGCACCTCTGCCACATGTGTAGGTTCACATTGTAATAATTTATGAGAAATGACCCACTGTGCCTCTGCTTATTGCTTTATTGGGTCAAGCCTTATAATGCTTCGGGTTGTTTTTAAATTATTCACTGATAATGTCCTATCCTTTTTTAAATTTTTTTTATTACACTTATATTTGCTCATTCTCTCTATAAACAGGTATTTTTTTTCTCTTTAACAAAACAGTTACATGGTTATTCTTAATTGCGGGACATCATGTTTTGTTGTAGCTTCAAAAGAAAGGTGATAGTAATATATAGAAATATTATTAATACTATTAGGGGGGAGGGGACCAAAACTGCACAAAATAAACAGAAATTTGAAAAATAAAATAAAATAATTTTTGAGAACAGGACAGAACAAAACAAAACAAAAATAGTACATGTTTAATAAATATTTTTGGGGGACCTAAATTGTACAAATTAAATCCAGATTTGGAAAAATAAAATAAAATAACATCTTTAATATTTATTTCCTGAGGAACTCTAAACAACAACTGAAATTTGAAAACAAATGACTCAAACAATGACATTGTGATTAGTCTATAATTCGTTTAGCCATTTAGCTCTTTACTTCTGTTTATTGCATTTAGGTTTCAAAATTCATAAAACGTGTGTTCATGAAGAATCATGGATTACGGAGTCAGTTGAATTGGCTAAGATCTAAGGTAGAATGTGTTGATTGTACTCTCAGCAGGGCTTTCTTCTCCGGCCTCGGTGGGGGATAGAGAGGGTGATGAGGGTGAGAGAAAGGGCCAGCACTCCCCACGCGCCCCCCTGCCCATGTTAGACTGCACCAGCATGCCAAGATCAATCTGGGGGGAGAAGAGAGGAGATGGGGGGCAGGTTAGAAATTGTGTAGAGAGTGAGACTTTAAGAAAGAGAGAGGTGGGAAGTGGTTTACAGAGGGCAAGACAAGAGAGACAAGCCTACACTTGTGCCGTTGTGATCTCTTTCTCACCTCATGTCCCCTCACTGACCGTGGCAAAGGTCTGGAGAAAGTGAATCACAATCTCACAGTCCGTGGAAGACGTGGCAGAATCAAACAGAGGCGGACAAAGTACTCAACTCCATTACTTGAGAAATGCTGTCTAATCGCTCTCGTTGTTCTTTGATGTCACACACAGAGCAGTCTGTGCAGTGCTGCTTCAAGTCCAACACCTATGTGATTACTGATAAACTGTCTGAAAAAAAGAAAGTCACGTTTTAGAGAAGAAAAAAATCACCCACTGACTTTCAAAGCTGCTACAGAGTAACGACTTTCTACTTCGAGGACCTTGATAGAAATGTAGTGGAGTGAAAAGTACAATATTTGTCTTTCAAATGTAGTGAAGTTAAAGTCATAAGTTCCCAGAAAAAATAATACTCAAGTAAAGTACAGATACTCAAAAAGTGTACTTAAGTACAATACTCAAGTAAATGTACTTAGTTACTGTCCGCCTCTGGAATCAAAGCAGGAAGGGGACCTTTACCCATCAGTCTTTTTGCAGTAGAATCACTTCAAACAAAACCCATATAATAACTTGCCTGTCATTGCCTCAGTGCTGGTCTTGTAATCAAATTCATCTGCACTGCAACAGAAAGGTCTATTGTAAACTTTTAATGGAAAACAATAAGCAACAAGGACTTTTCTTTATCTGCTTCTCAAAAGACAATGTGACATATGTGTGTACCATAGACCATTAGTAGAAACCAAAGCCATTCAAAAGACAGGTCAAAATCAGGCATGCAACAACAGATATATTAATAAATAATGTACTGTGATGGCATTGTGTCGAAAGCAGGTTCAGGAGGCTGAAAGAATCAAGTCGGGGGTGAGGGACTGAGACAGGTGTGTGTGTGAGTGAGTGCGTGTGGATCTGAGTGTGTCAGATGAGACACCTCAATGATCTCCGCACCAAATGGAACTTAAAGGTCACCTCCTAGGAGAACGACTCTCACTCTAAACTTGAGGAAGAGACCTTTTTACTCAGGAGAGATGAGTGCAGTAATATAGGAGGAGATTGGATGTACATTGTGTTATTAGGATACATATTGAAGATGTGTGATGCACAGTGTAGCCTTGTTAAGCCTGCTTGACAATGAATACTTGAACACACCTCTTCTGTGATGAGCATGTTTTTAATTTCTGAAAATTATTTTTTATATTTTTGGGGGACATAAATTCAACTCTCCTGATATAATAATGAAGAAAAGTTTTAAGTAGTTTGGCATATCCTTCAAAAAAACCTGAGGAATTGATGTACTACAAGCCATTTGATTTACAAATGTCCTATGGCAATGACAGTCTTTTTTACATTGTTGTGGACTGTTATTTGTAATAATGTCATGGCATTATGGTTTCTTACTCTGTGCTGAAATAAAGTTGTAAAACCAAAACAGTGACGTTTTCTTCATAGTGAATTTCTAGTTTATTTTACAGTTTTTTTAGTAGGCAATGCAGAACCATAATAAGAAAGTAACTCCCAAAAAAGTGTTCCATCAACACCAGGATGGTGTAACTTTTGACTCTTTTATAAAGTTGAGTATATTGTGATTTCCATTTTTCCAAAGTGTCAAGTCAACACCGGAATAGTGTAGAATTTTAACTCTGCCAGTGTTTCCTACTAAGCTGCACTCAGCTCTGTAACAGTGTTGTTTTTATCTGAATCGGTGTTAATATTTCACTCTCTTAGTGTTCATATTTTAACACTGTGTTGGTGTTGCATGAGGCAACACTTTTGAAAGTGTTAAATTAACACTTTGTGGGTGGTTCTCATATATACACTTTCAAAGTGTTGAAATTAACTCATGGTGTTGTTTACCGGATTGGCCCGAATATAAGACGACCCTGATTATAAGACGACCCCCCTTTTTCCAGATGTACCTTTTGGAAAAAGGCTTTTTAAAAACCAAATCTTGTTTTTTCTCAGTAAAACACATTTTGTTTTCAATTATTATCATATTGCATATTTTTCCTATTTTAATTTGTTTTGAAAGTATGGTAAAAACTGGTAAAATGTACCAACAATCACATTTAAAAAATATACACTTTTTGATATACCATTAAAAAAA
>NW_015658045.1:85789-90113 GCF_001515625.1 Sinocyclocheilus rhinocerous | reverse complement strand
ACACCATGAACACACACCCAGAGTAGTGGGCAGCCATATTGCTGCAGCACCTGGGGAGCAGTTGGGGGTTCGGTGCCTTGCTCAAGGGTCTCACCTCAGTCATGGTATCGAGGGTGGAAGAGAGTGCTGGTTATTCACTCCCTCCACCGACAATTCCTACGGAACCTGAGACTTGAACCCAAGACCACAACAAGATTACAAGTCCGACTCTCTAACCATTAGGCCACGACTGCCCTTTACAGACACACTCTTACTTGCCTTGCCTGTGTGATTGTGTGACTCGCCTGATTGCCTTTTGATCTTGGACTGTTTATATGTGTTACGTTCGTTTGCTGCCTGCCCTGAACTTCGCCTGTCTTTGGATTACCCTTTTGACTTATGTTGTGTGCTATTGTTTGCTGGTATTTTGACCCTGCCTGTTCTGACCACGTTTTATAATAAAGCCTGCATTTGGATCCAACTCCGTCGTCACGACTCTCACGTTACAGAATAATCAGCCAAACCCAGATCCAGCGGCTTTATTAAACGACCCAGACCAATCATGGACCCAGTGATCAGATTCGCTCTTCACAAGGTTATCGGTCCCTCGAGGATCACATCCAGGACTTTTTAAACGTGGTTCATCAGTCTGATTTCCTGGACTGTGCTCTCATAGATTTATTTAGCCATGGACTAAATGAACCACTAAAGTCCAAACTCACCCGTGATGCTCCTCAACGGTCCCTTTGTCAATTTTTGGACTATGCACTTCTGCTAATCGGCTCCCCATTCACTGTGGGAGTTGCTGATGAGACTGTTCACAAAATGGCTGCCAGCCCTGAGTCTCTTCGCAAAATGGCTGCTGTTCCAGAGTCTCATCCCATCATGGCCGCAAAGCCAGAGCCTGCTCACATCAAGCCTGCCAAGCCAGAGCCTGCTCACGTCAGGGCCGTCACTCAAGTGTCCCCAGCCAAGATGGCTGCCACACCTGAACCTCATGTCATGGCTGCCACGCTAGAGCCTCCAGCCGTCCAGGATGTCAAGCCACAGTTTCAGCTCCTCTCAAGGCGTTCCAAAGGCGTTTGAGGCTGGCTTCCAGTGTGGCTGATCCACCGCTGATGTCGGTGCAAGCTGTTGTTATTCGGCTGACCTCAGCGCTCTCGAGCGATGCAGTCTCAGCGCTCCCAAGCTCGCTTGGTGCTACGCTCTCTAGTTACCGGTCACAGCGCTGTGTGTCTCGGAAATAGATGCTGTGCTCTCTGTCCTGCTTGTGATGGCTACGGCCATTCTATGCGTTTGGGCCACACACACTGCCGTAGCTCCCCCAGAGGGCTGCAGAACCTACTGCAGAAACTTCCGAGGCGGTGGAGCCCGCTCCAGTCCCTGAGTCCGCTCACGAGCCCACTCCAGTCCCCGAATCCATTCCCAAGCCTGCTCCAGTCCCTGAATCCATTCCTGAGCTTGCTCCAGTCCCCGAGTCGGCTCCAGTTCCCCCGAGGTGGCAACTTCCATTGCAGAACATCCTATGGCAGTGATGTCCGCTTCAGCTCCTCCCGAGACGAGTCTCTGTTGCGATCACCAGCTGGAGTTCCCATGAACTCTGTTAGAGGGCACTCCATCCCTCACCTTTGCCACTCAACCCCAGACTACATTTCCCATAACCCTGAACTAATTTACAGACACCCCATTTCCAATCAGGCTGTAATGTTTTCTTGTCTTTCGTGTTGCCTTGCCTTGCCTTTGTGTCTTTTGATCTTGGACTGTTTATTTGTTATGTTTGTTTGCTGCCTGCGCTGTTTTTGGATTACCTTGTGTGCTACTGTTTGCTGGTATTTTGACCCTGCCTGTTCTGACCACGTTTTATAATAAAGCATGCATTTGGATCCAACTCCGTCGTCACGACTCTCACGTTACAAGTACACTTGTAAGACCTTGGCACATGTTTTTTTTTCTTTCCTTTATTGTGGACACTCTTATTTATTTATTAAGAAAACAAATTTTTATTCTGTACCCAGAATAAGGACATCAAGAGTAAACAAATTGCCATTGTTTGCTAGTCCATTTAATTCTGATATAGCATATACAGTATAATTAGGCCTATTTAGTTCAAACTCATATTTTCCTATTAATTGGACATACTATATTTATTCCTTAATCAAGCCTCTAAGTAATGAACACCCTTTATCTTATGCACGATAAACTGCATGCTTACTTTTTTATTAAATTAGCTATTTTATATTCATGACAGCATAAATCACAAACCAGCCTCTTTGTTACATCCGTGGCACCGAAGGGATACTAATTTTCCACGAAAAGAGGACTAATATGGTACATAATTCTCGTTTAATGTGGGAATTGGGCCCGAACCACACAATTATCTCCCACCGGAGAAAGACCATGTCTTATTTCACTTACAGAGCTATTCTCTATAATTAGGATACACCCCTGCATCAGAGCTGGCCCAATGCCCTCAGTGGCAATTAGTATTTATTACACAGTTAATGACCATGGCATGTAAAACTCAGTGAAGTGGTAAATTTAGAGCAGTCAGTGGTACTCAGTGGCTTGCTGCTAAATGTCGGGGAGTAGCTATTTGCCAAAGTGTCCTACCTGTGTCTCGACTGAATTAATGGCCAAGCACAAAAAGAAAAAAATCTCAATTTTTCTCATTGTCCCCTCTCTCTTTTATTAACAAACAGATACTTTTTTCTTTTCATTTTTATTGCATTCTAAATGCAAACTGAAGGCACCATGTTTAGACCTCTAAATGCAAACAAATAAACCAAAAATTTTATAAATTAGATGCTTGCAATTAGTCAAAGTAGGTGTTAAAGGGGTTTTCATTTATTGAAATTGAACCCTTCTTCTCTGTCTTTTTCCCTATGATTCACTAATGCACTGTCACCAAGCTTAGGATATTTTTTTTTCTTTACAATCTACTTAGCAATGATTTATTGATCGTGGCCTCTTCCTTCATACTGAATTAGCAGGCCTTTTGGAAAATCACATTTTCTCACCTCTTGTGTGTGTGAACCTGTATGGGGGTTGACTTTGTGAATTGAAATTGGTGCTTTTGGTTGAGAGCCAATCCTGCCACATTTGGCAACATTTTACCATTTATTCAGCACTATTGTGGAACATTAATATAAAATAACTTGTCACAGTGCTAGGCTTCAAACAAAGACTTGTTTACATGACACACAGTTGCAATTGCTCAGGAACGTCTTTCAAAACACAAGCTACTATGACAGTACAATGAATGAAAAAGAAAAAAAAACAGCTAAATTTACAGTAAAGGCAGCAGGGTTGCCAGCCAGTTGCTATAATTTTACAGTGGTTTTATCAAATAAGGTATATACCATTATTACTGTAGATACAGGAAAACACTATTTTTAAATATAATTTGCGAGTATAATGCTGCATTTTATTACACTAAATTACTCAATAGTGTGAATTTACTATATATTTGGAAGAAATACATAATGTACAGTATATCTAGTATATTTTGCTGATTGCATGCTAATTACTGAGAGCTGAATTTTAAATGTAATTATCATTAGATAGGACACTTTTTGTGTTTGTTTGTAGGTAAATGCTCGCATAATCTAGCACTTTTTTGTACTCTATTGTACTGTTTTACAGAATGAAAAAAAATACAAATTAAAAAGGACAGACTCAAACGAGTCGATCTTTTCAAAAATCAGTCATTGCTAGTTCTGATTCAAAACAAACAAAAGTGCATGTGAGAGAATTGCTGAAATATTGTGAAGGAAATTTTTCTCAGGTTGGTATACAGGCACGGATTCATCTGCAAAGTTTGCATCGTTGCAGGATCGCACTGCAGGAGTTTGTAGATACATACTGAAATTGGCTTTGTGAATCGATGCTGCGCCAAGAGATGATGCCATAGGCAGTCATAGCTTCTAAAGTTTTCTGAATGTGTTTTATTGTGTAGCTATGCTGTTAGAGTGGTTGCTACTAACCCAGATCAACAGGGCCCACTCTCCATGATACTCTGGTGTCTAGGTAAGGCTTGGGCCCCACTTACAGTATCTCACGGTGTACTCACTTTAGTGGTCAGCGGTTTATACATTAATGGCTGTGTGTTGAGTTATTTTGAGGGGACAGCAAATTTACACAGTTATACAAGCTGTACACTAGGGTTGGGTACTGAAACTGGCACGGTACCTATGTAACCGGTATGTACTAGAACCGAATCAGAACGCAGATTTCGGTGCCTCATTTCGGTGGCACATGAATGCCTGAGCGATCGATTGAAATATTTGTCCTGGTTGTAAGAAGCATGGGCGTTGCTAGGCCATTTTTAGCGGGGCTATAGCGATTA
>NW_015658045.1:85021-85778 GCF_001515625.1 Sinocyclocheilus rhinocerous | reverse complement strand
TCAATCCGCAGACCGCAGCGGCGCAGCGCGAGCGGACTCAAACAGAAACAGAGGACACAAGGTGTGTGTTTATCGATAGATTGTTATAATATCTGTATCTGTGCAGTTCCTTGTCATAAATACAGTTTACAAAAGGTCACAAGGGAGAAATCGGTTTCCCATCTAACTTTACTGTAAAGTTTTCGCTGCGTTCACCGCTCATCACACCACAGCCCTTAACACATATGAACGCATACTTTATAAAACGATCATGGTGCTATTTTCATTTGAAAATTTAATATTTAATATAAAACATATTACAGTGCATGTGGCATACCATACAGTCATTCACAGAACTGATTAAAGACAGTTACAGACAGCACTCAGTCAATTAACTCATTTTAACTAAATAGCAGAGTGATTGACAGAGACTCCCTGTTCACAAAATTCAAAATCACAAATACTGATGAAAAAGAACAGGTTGAATGTTAACCACTTTCGTTTCCATATAACTATAAACTATGATAAAGCATGCATTGATTAATCCCATGTTGTAGTGCAAAAAAGAAAAATAAATAAATAAAATAAAAATATTGCGACCAACTGAGAACGTTAGCTGCAAAAGAGTGACCAGTGGGAAGAACAAGTCTGGAGCCCTATGTGTGGTTTTGTATTAAATAATGACCCAGATCGTGAAATACATTTATTAGCCTTAGAGTAAGGGAAGCACAACTCGGGAAATGAGAGCATCCGAGGAGCATGTGAATGCTATGTGTGT
>NW_015658045.1:84485-84905 GCF_001515625.1 Sinocyclocheilus rhinocerous | reverse complement strand
AAAAAATTTAAAAATTTGCGACCAAATCATGTGCTCCTGCGACCAACTGAGAAAGTTAGTCGCAAAAGAGCGACCAGTGGGAAGAATAAGTCTGGAGCCCTATGTGTGGTTTTGTATTAAATATTGTTTTGTATTAAATAATGACCCACATCGTGAAATACATTAATTAGCCTTAGCGTAAGGGAAGCACAACTCGGGAAATGAGAGCATCCGAGGAGCATGTGGTGTATGCCATGCCTCATCTTATTCGTTTTTGTTAATGAACTTTTTGTAAGCTAGTTTGTCATTGTATCTTGTTTTATTGTTGTTGTGTTTTTTAATTAAGAATAACAATGAATCCATCTTTTGTTTTAGTATTAAAAAATGACACGTGATGCTAAATAAAAAAGCCAATTTTCTTTTCTTGTAAAACGTGACAAG
>NW_015658045.1:64786-84399 GCF_001515625.1 Sinocyclocheilus rhinocerous | reverse complement strand
TTTATTTGATTCCTCAGTGTTTGCTAAACGTTCTGTAATTTATTAGTCAGTATATAATACAGCATGTGGTGTATGCCATGCCTCATCTTATTCGTTTTTGTTAATAAACGTTTTGTAAGCTAGTTTGTCATTGAATCTTACTGTTTTATTGTTGTTGTGCTTTTTGATTACGAATAACAAAGAATCCATCTTTTGTTTCAGTCTTAAAAAGTGAAAGGTGTGTAGATGTAAGCAAAACAGACAATTATCTTTTCTTGTAAAACGTGACAAGATCACGAATTCGAAAGTGAAAGCACCCAAAGCCCGGCTTATAACACAGTAAAAGAGGAACTCCCATTCACAAAATTCAAATCACAAATACTGATGAAAAAGAACAGGTTGAATGTTAACCACTTTCGTTTCCATATAACTATAAACTATGATAAAGCATGCATGGATGAATCCCATGTTGTAGTGCAAAAAAAGAAAAATAAATAAATAAAATAAAAAAATATTGCGACCAAATCATGTGCTCCTGCGACCAACTGAGAAAGTTAGTCGCAAAAGAGCGACCAGTGGGAAGAATAAGTCTGGAGCCCTATGTGTGGTTTTGTATTAAATATTGTTTTGTATTAAATAATGACCCACATCGTGAAATACATTAATTAGCCTTAGCGTAAGGGAAGCACAACTCGGGAAATGAGAGCATCCGAGGAGCATGTGAATGCTATGTATATATATATTTTTTTTGTGGCTCTTTTTTTTTTTAAGTATCGGTTCAGGCACCGTTTAGGCACCGGTACCGTTTTAAAAGTATCGATTTGGCACCGGTATCGTAAAAAACCCAATCGATACCCAACCCTACTGTACACTCACTACTTTACATTGTAGCAAAGTGTCATTTCTTCAGTGTTGTCACATGAAAATATATAATAAAATATTTACAAAAATGTGAGGGGTGTACTCACTTCTGTGAGATACTGTATGTGGTTTGCCTGTTCTTAAGAATCCATAAGTTGATTATGAAAAGATGATAGATAATGATAAGCTTATTGTTAACAGAAGTACTAGCACACATACTGTACCACACAATTTAAAGTATAAAGTCCATAATTCAAATGATTTAAGTGGCAACATTTAATATTAATGGTTAAAGGTTTGTTCACATCTCTAACATGGAGAGGCATCGGTTGATAGATTTTTAATCAGTCTTCATTTTGATGAACCGATATTAATTCTTAAATTCAAAGATTGAACCTTTAAGGCACGTTCACACCAGGAATGATAAGTATAATGATAACGATAAAGTTTTAAAATCTGTCTATTATAGATCAGTGGTTTTGACCATAGATATATCCTAGGGTTTTGATGCTCTTTTAAACCTCAAAATTCATCCTGTGAAAACCATTTTGAAATCGGACATTGCGTTACCATGGAAATGGTACTTTAAAATCTTTTGGCGTCTCCTCCCCCTAAGTGGGCGGTATCAAGTGTCAGATTACAAAATGTATTACGGTATTTTAGAATAGAAACTTTTTATAATCTTGACAAAATACATATCGTTGGAAAGGTCTGAGTCTCAAGCTTTTGTGATAGATGTAATATTGACAGAGAAATTTAGATATTTGTGACAGAAAAATGCGTCAAAAATATTTCAATGGAGTTTGGGTGTCACCTGGTGGCTGTTTGTGGTATAACGCCCTAAATGAAATCTCACAGGAACCTCAATTTTTTTTCTCTATTAACTTCAAATTTGGAACATAATTTATTTAGACATAAAGCTTTATTTTATAGCAATTTTAGAGTAAAACCTGTTAAGAAAAATATTTATTTTATATAAAATAAAATAAAAATTGTACAGTGCATTTTCTTTACAGTAAATTTAAACTTCTATAACTTTTTGATACTTTCATATTTCGAAATCATTCCACTTCTACAATAAAATGCTCATTGTCTTCTTTAAAAAGAGTCCAACCTTCAAAGCATTCATTAATTAAAACAATTTAAGTTTGGATAGTGCACTTTCACGTTTATGTTCAAAAATGGGGGGTGACACTTAAGAGGTTAATATCACGTGTCAGACCGCTGTAGCGTCTCAAGCGGCAGCGCAGCATGTGAACCGATCATCTCTTCTTATTTACTACTAGTTGTAGCACGAAATAAACATGAATGAACATCAGAAAAGGTGTGTTGAAAGAAACAGTACAGCTTACCGAAATATATCATGTCTCTGACACATAATTATATCATCATTTAAATGTTTTTATACAACAGTTTTTGAGTGTCTATCTATCTATCTATCTATCTATATATCTATCTATCTATCTATCTATCTATAAACAGCAAATGAATTTGGACTGTCTTGATAATGTTTAATATTATATATACTGACAGGGTTCCCTGCATAGTTTACACATTCGTTGTGAGATATCCAAACAAATCTATATTAATTAAGAAATTAATCTGATTTGTGAAGTCTGTGTCAAAACCCAATGCACCTAATGAATAATAATAATAATAGTGTTGCTTACCTTTGCATAGTTACCAAGACAGTAGATTTTTACCACTGACTGATAATGTTTGCATGCGCATGCAACTGTATGTATTCGTACACTCTGATGTCTGTTGTCCTCTATGTATGCTAGGCAGAAGATGCTGGAAATTCAAGGTATTAAAAACTATTTGTCAGTGTCAGACAACAGACATGCTCTGAGACCTGCACTGTCTGGCAGCCAGTGAGAGTCCAGATAATGTTTCCGTCAGTGACCGACCATGGAAGCATGCTGATGAAGACCTTTGAGTAGCCTACATACTTCTGTGAGTATTTGGACTTCCTCTTTTTAATCTCTCTCACTAACACATGTGAATACCACTTCCATCAGTTTCTCTGTATTTTTTGTCTCTTTCCTCCCTCTTCTGTCTTGAACACTATATCTTTAGTAACACAGAGGCCAGATTAGCTCCTGTAGACTTTGATGCACCATAAGGTCAGCTCTGAGATCGATGTAACAAAATAAAAAAAATTAAAAAAAAGAAGCGAAAAAAAACCCCATGCAAACAAACTCACTCTCCTGAACAATCATTGGCTCTTTATATTTATCTGAGGGGGTCCTGATAGTGTCGGAATCATCACAGCTTTCTGCAGCACTCATCTTTGATAGGTTATGACACATTTTCTCACTGTTCTCTGATCCTAGTCAATTAAGTAGATTCATCTGAGCAGCATCACAGAGAGACCGGCTGTTTCTTTGACAAATGCACCATAAATTCAGCCATGCATCAATTTTCCTGGAAATAAAAATCAATTAGAGGTCATTCTACATAAATATTTAAATTGTACGGACATAACGAGATTTTGTGCAATTATGCAAATTAATTGATTTGAAATATTATGTAAAATATAGATGGGGGAATACAAAGACATAACCAACTTTTTTTTGTCATAATAGGCATATCTGTCTCTTACTAGAAAAGCAGCATTAGTTCATCCTTAACTTGTATGGAAGTATGTACAAATAATAATGATGAAGATTATTAAAGTGTCCCACTTTTTATAATGAAAATCAGAAAAGTAACTTTATTATAAATGAATGATTTAATATTAATCTATGGCTGCAACTAAAGATTATATTGATAATCAATTAACTTCACTTTCACTTTCTTTTTCTATCCATTGATTATTTCTTTGATTAATTGAATAAAAAAAATATAAAACATTCATTTAAAAAAAACTTACTTTATATGTTGTCCTTCAAAGATGTGCTGTTTGAAAGCTATAGTGACTGAATCTGTGTACAGTAAGCTGTGCAATGCGTTGTGCAAAAATAGTTCAAACAAACATTCTAAACCAAAAAAAAACAACAACAACAACTGACTGCTTACATTTAAAATCACTAAATTAAAAATTATAATAAACAAAAACAATAAATGTTAACTCGTTCAAGGAACAGACACATTCACTCATCTGAAGGTAATTATGTTAATACTCCCTTCTGCTCTCATAAAAATACTAATACTTGTTACATGTAGAATTTTAACCTTATTGTTTAACAAGAAATGTTTTAGACAAATGTGTATTTTATACAGAATTATTGTGCTTCATCTGTGTGGCGCACATGCATGGGTTGGCGTTATACCCTGAGGAAAATGGGTCTCAAATGCATTAAAGAGCACTCATATCTGTTAAAGCACATGAAATGGCAAGCCACTTTAAACTACAATATATGCTTTTGTTTGAAACGCTTGATATAAAGCTTTTTTTGTGTTTAGGACAGCTTGGATCGCGCACTCTGCATCCTGTGCTGTTTTCCAGATGCGTTTTGTCTATAGAAATGTTAGAAGACTGCTTTTAAGTGACGTGACTGGCAAATGTTTTCTGTGCATATAGTGCGTAATCAGTCGATTAATAGACGTGATTAATCATTAATCAAATTTGTGTGTTGATTATTTCCATTAAAGATAATCAGTGATTTTATCAATTAGTTGTTGCAGCCCTATGTTACGTAAACATATATATTTTTTTGTACTTTGTGTACTTTCAGAGTATATACTTATATTTAATATATAGTATAGTATAGTATTGTATAGAATAGTATACTTTTTATATATATATAGCAAATGGAATGTGTGATCAGAAGACTATTCAGAGGTCTTTGGACCATTCTGAGACTTTTTGTGGCCCCGGGGGACTGCAGAGACCCTGGCAGCTAAGGCCATTAGCAATTAGCATGGATATCTTATGAGGGAAAAGGTTTAGAAATGACCCTCAGAGTAGGCAAAAGGAGAAAGGGAGGGATAGGGGCTCGAGTGCTTTTTCTTGTTTCTCTTCCTGTGTGGCCGAGAGAGAGTAAGGCGATCCCAAACACACACGCATACGGTACACACACATTGACACGCGCACACACTCCCCAGGTCCCTTCACATATGCTCTTTGGCATGAAGAACTGCCCTGGGAATCCCTGTTTCATTAGTGTAATTAACTGTGAGAGAGAGAGACTGGGGAGAAAAAGTGAGCGAGAGAAGGCAGGACTTTGAGATAGACGCTTTGATGTTGGATGGTTTATATTATGATACTATTTTCTTTTTGAGAAAAAAAATAACAGAAGAATGTCACTGCTTTAATTTGATTTGTACTGGCACCAGTAAATAGTGCACAAAAACAATAACAAATGTTTAAAGTGAAATTTTAATATTAAAAGATTAAATGTAAAATCACTACTGTTTGGTAAGATTTTTAAATTGTTTTTGAAAAAAGTCGTTTTTGTAAGTCGCTTTGGATAAATGCGTCTGCTAAATGGTTAAATGTAAATGTAAGTCTCTTTTGCTCACCATGGCTGTATGTATTTGATCAAAAGTAATGTAAAAACTCTAAAACTGTGAAATAGTATTTAAAATAACTGTTTTCTATTTTAATATATTTTAAAATGTCATTTATTTCTGTAATGGTAAAGCCTTTACTCCAGGATTCAGTGTCACGTGATCCTTCAGAAATCCTTTTAATACGCTGATTTGCTTTTTCAAAGAAACATTTCTTATTATTATCAATGTTGAAAAGAGTTGTACTGCTTAATATTTATGTGGAAACCTTGATGCATTTTTTACAGTATATTTTCATGAATTGAAAGTTCAAAAGAACAATTTGTGTGTCCTTGCTAAATAAAAATAATAATTTCTTTAAAAAAATAATATTTCCTTTGGACAGTAGAGTATATTAAATTATTAAAAAATTTAACAATTAGCAACCACCTAGCAACTACCAAGAACTAACCTTTCAGACCTTAGGCTGATGATCACAGGGTAACTTTTTGAGCAATGTTGCTGTCAACGGGCAACCAGGTGAGACACAGGGCCCATGACCGATCTAAAGTATCCAGATAGAGATTTGTTGCCCATTCTCAATAGGAAAGTGCCCAAGCAACATTGCTCAAAAAAGTTGTCCCGAGCATCATCACCTTTACACACCTTAGCAACTAAATAGCAACACCCTGGCATCCACTCTATAGAAATGTTGAAATCTGGTTATAACTTGTGGAAAAATTCCCATTCTCTCTTCCCTCATTCTTTTTCTTGTAATTTTTCCTTCTGTTTTATTGTACCCTCTCTTCTCCAGCAGCCTATGGTGAAAATTACTTTGTATTGCATCCTCTCAGGCCTGTCGACTCCCCCCCACCCCCCTCTCTCTCTCTCTCACTCTCCCTCGGCCTCTCACAGCTCTCGTTCAGTCAACAGACTGTAAAGAATAAATAATAAAAAAGTATTGATTATTTTGATGACTTCACAATTCAATTAGGTATTAATTTTGCCCTCCACTGGACCTATCAGGCAGCTCAAAGGGGAGAGAAGGGACGGGAGGAGGGATGGATGGATGTTGTGCTTTAAATGAATGCAGTGTTAGAAGCTCCCTCGTTCAGCGCCGTTCCGAAATAGAGGGGCACACTGATGCGTTGGTGAGTCACTTGTGCATAAGTGCACTGAGAAAAACTCCAGTGAAGCGATCACAAGAGACATTGTTGCAAAGCATATGAGTACTGACCAAGCAGGCCGCATCGCGAATGACAGCTTAAACTATTCCTATTGATTAACATTTTCCTAGATTATCATGTGCCATATCAAACTCTCATGCACTCCGTCTGGTAAGCACATTAACAGAGGCCCCACGGGCTGCCGTTCATCGACCACCCAGAGGAGGAAGAGAAGTGGGGCAGAAACCCTGTGACGGTGCTTGATCCAAACGGATCACCTGACCCCCATCTCAGTCTCATTTGGGCAGAAACGACTCTGTAAATAAGGGAGCATAAAAAGAGAAAAGCAGCTTTTTTGCCCTCCGTATGTCTACACATTTGTTCGTGTGTCTCACCATCAGAAGGGGTGGGGGAGGTACTTCTGAAGCGCACGAGAGAGAGAGAGAGAGTAGAGGTGACATCTCGAGCAAGTCTCCAGAGGCAATCCCAGGCTCGCACCAGCAGTGTTCACTTGAGGTATCTGCGTTATCCACACTAGTTTTTGGGCTTTGTGACAAGCATGCACTGACTGATCTCACCTAACACTCTGGCATGCTCTAACTGCTCGTGGATTTGAGCAAAGTTACATTTTTGGAGCATAAAATTTCAGATATTTTCAGATATTTTTCAGATAATTTCAGAAAATTTCTTTAATCTGGAAGCACCCTTCTGGTAAGTTTCTTGTTGTATAACTTTTTCTTGCTTCTATTAATTTAATTTAATTTATTTAAAAAAAAACTATTATTTGTTGTTATTTATTTATTGAACTCATTTCTTCATTACATTTTTTAAATTACTTAGTTAATTATTTTATTGTATTTAAATCATACAAAAAGTGTAAGTAATATTCTTTAGAAGAACTCTACAATAAATACTTTAAATAAAATGCTTTAAATAAAACGATCATGCTGATCATTCTTCTGATTCTGTCTCTTATTGTTTAATTTAAAGCAATTTATTTGAAACATTAATACTAGAGTATATATCTTAGAGAAAGAATCAGCTGCACTTCATTGAGAATGTAATGGCCCACTTCATTCAACTTTAATTTACATATTCTCTCAATATTCACGCTGAATGTTCTCATCCAATCAGATTTGATGACCCAAAGAGCAGTTTTATGATTGTTTTAGTTAAAGTATTAATGCATGCATATATATATATATATATATATATAATCTTGACAACCAAGGTTGAAAAACCAACATTTTAATTCTCATTTGCATTCTTACTGTTAAATACAAAAACGTTTGTTAATTAAAACAAAACAATTTTTTTTTTGCTTGACAAATGTGACACATTTATATGTAACTTAAGTGTTCTATTTTAATGCTGATGGCTCTTGGTGATACTCATGAAAATTAGTCATTTGACAAGTGGAGCATTTTAACTAAAATCCACAAGAGCTCTTCAGCACTACAACCAGCAGCAACAGCCATCAGAAAAGAGAGAGACAGAGAGAGAGCAAGCGCTACCATAGAGAGTGTTAGAAGAGGTGGTGAGTTTCAGAAAGCAGAGAGAGAGAGAGAAAGCGAGGAAATGAGCGGGCATGTGTGCGCATGAGACCCACAGAGAGTGAACCAGTGCGCACCAAAGCTAACATCACTTCTTTTGCCTCCCCCCCCCCTCATTGTCCTCCCGACCTGGTCCTTCCTCCACTCGCCTCCAGGATCCGATGATCACAGGGCAGCTGAGCAAACCGCTGCTCCCTCTGCGTGCCGATATGGACGCCTGCGAGCTGCGGGATGACGACAAAGCGGCCAGCCCGGACAGCGAGCTCAACGAGGAGCCCTTGCTGCTGTCAACTGACACAGACTCGGAGGAGAAGATGTATGGTGAGTCCAGCCTTCATTCACCTCGTTATTGTGCATGACACCCGGGGTCATGCGCGGGGGAACTTAACACCGGAGAGAGTGTGTTTGTTTGTTTGTGTTTGCTAGATGCTGTGGTAAAAAAGTACTGGATCAGAGCAGGTAAAAGTTGTGGTTCACATGTAGGTGGATCTGGGGTCGTGAAGTTGAAGATTGAAGGTATTTGTGCCTCTTACTCTTACTTTAAATGCGGAGTGACCTCAAATTATGGCCCATATGAATGCAGTATTGAGATATATATTCCTTAGATTTAAGTTGGGTTTCTATAGAGTTTAAATGTCTGAAAAGTTCTTCTCCAAGTTTACCCTGTGCATTTCAAAATGCATTTTAACTGCTAATCTATCAAATTTCCACTGTGGAAAGCTTGTGGAGGAAGTGTCCTTTTCCTGTGACGCTGGTGGGGTGCAGCCATGCAGTATGTGGGGACTGGTTTTTTTTTTGTTGGTGTTCATAAAGCAGAAAAATGTTACAGAATCTGGGGCAAATAGGCAACAGGAGACATATAATGTACACACACACACACACACACACACACACTCATCTGTCATGCAGGGTGACATTTCTTCACATTTGAGATCTCCTCGGCTTAGGCTGAAGATAAAATGAGAGAAAGTGAAGAGGCCTGAGGGAGAGAAATGTGATTGTTGTGGCTCCACGGCCTCATGAGGAGTTCAGATCTAAGCAGACTGAATTGTACATTCTTGATGAGGAGCAGCATATACCCTGAATCTCTTTAAAAGACACTTGATGTTGTAGTAATAATAATAAAACAACACATTCAATATTATTATTATCATTATTTATTTTTATTATTCTTTATTTATTATTCAGATTTCTTCTTATTCTTTACTTTTTAAAAGTTGTCCTATGCATTTATATATATATATATATATATATATGTGTATATGTGTGTGTGTGTGTGTGTGTGTGTAATTTTATATTAATGTTGATTATTATAAAATTATATTAATGTTGAATATTATGATTATAATATATTCTAATTATATCATTAATATTCCAGAATGCTATAGATGAAGTTTAATTTTAAAACATTTAAAAATTCTTTTGATCATTAAACAGGCTCTTTAATCATGCTTTATCTTTTCTGAGTACTGAGCATACTTTATCGAATTTTGGCATATTATATAAGCACTGGCACAAAATATATTTAAAAATCTTAAAATGCTGAATTTAATTAACATCCTAAAATAGTGTTCTTCTGTGTTATGTTAAAATGTGATGTTCCTTGCAGTCAGAATGATTGCTCTGACCTTGTTTAACAGGAAGAGATCCAAGAAATCCTTAAACTGCTCTGCAGTGATATAGTATGTGAAAAGACAAGTTTCAGACCATTTGGATTCAGCATGCATTGACGGACTGTTTGCTGTGGTTGTCAAATTTGCAACATTAATGATATACTTTAAGACTTGTGTAACTGTGCCGCTGGCTTCTTTCAGACAGAATTTCATTTTTCAATTTGAATAGAAGTCAGAAACAGCCTGCAATTGTCTCAGCTCAGATTCCTGCTATTGAGTTTATAGACTCCAAACATCACTTTTAAATTTATTTTTCACCTGTATTTTATTTCCTATAGTAACACACACCACATAAGATTTTTATAACTTTTTGTTTTTCTAGCATGTCTTTTCTGCTCTATAATCTTCTACCTTATAAAAGAATCCCCATTTTTCTGTTGTGCTTATATTTCATTTTATGTGCATAATACTGAATTCAGAACAGTTTATTCTTATTAAATAATCGTCTTTTTATGACAGAACGTAGAAACACAAGTGTGAACATGCACATAAAATTACATTAGTAAAAGAGAGTCGTCATGTTCTCAGAGATGCAGTACAATGTTTCAAATAAATTTAAAAGACCACATGCATAAAAAGGAGTGAAGAATAACTTATTTATTGAAAATCCAGCCTAATAAAGTGACCCTCTCAGAACACTTAAATGCTTTAGAAGTGTTTGCACTCAGCCTCGAATGTGTTCTGCTGTTATATGCATTCATTCCTGTGGCAATTCATCACATAAATATTTCTAAAGCTTATTATTTCAGTATATACGCAATGAAGTCAGGCAGTCAGGCTTGATTCTGTGCTTCAGGTTTGATATTCAGTAGCTGTGACTGCATCTTCCTCTTGTCTGTGTTCATAGTTTGACTGATGCCCGTAGGGAGCTTTTCTATCGCTCTCTATGTTAGAACTAACAGCATTACATTAATGATAAAAGATTTTGATCCCCTGCCACTTACCTGATCATAATAAACTTTTAATGCTATCAGAGGGCCTTTTATACCTACATTAAAATCCAAACAATACATTTTTAGAAATGTATGAAATATACATGCTTTTATTCACAACATTTTAAAATATCATCTCTGTGTAAGATAATACAGAAGTAAATAATTTTCTATTTCGTTACATTATTTCTATTAAAAATAATTTACAGGCACTTATTTTCACGTATTGTTAATGTTTTTTTCTTTGTTCTTGTTAAATGTTTCTTAAATTTCGTCATCATATATGTTTGTGTGTGTGTGTGTGTGTGTGCATATTTTTTTAAAGATGTATCTTTAAAAAAATATTTTATTATATTGAAAGCAAAGACACAACTTAAATAATTAAAATAATAAAAAATACATAAAAATATTTAATTAAATAATTACATTAATTAGAATTAAATAATTATTTGTATATATATATATATATATATATTATAAATAAGAAACAGTATTTGAAATAATTAAAATCATTAAAAAGTACATTAAAATAAAACATTAGAATCAATTTGAACCATAATGTGTGTTTTAAGTTAAAAATGCACTAAACTTGATGCATTTACTTGGTCCATTTAGCATTTGGGTTAGGGTTAGGGTTATGCAGTAAAGCTTGGTGCATTTACATTATCTGCATCTATATTCTAAATGCTTACAATCTCAATTTAAAGCTTCATATTGAACATTCAAGAGGCAGTATTTTTCCTATCACCTCCGTAAGAGGATTTATACTGAAGTAATTTCTTTTCTACGGCTAGACATTGTTTGATTAAATCATCTTCTGCTGCCCTCAAAGGAGGTTCTGTTCGTTTAAAGGTCACAGAAGTGCAATACATATGTCTACCGACTCAATTGATTCTCGACAAATTGATCCGCGGCATTGAGTGAGCTTTTGCCTCCCCTGTTTGAAAAGATCTGACCAAGAGAATGGGGAAATTAAAAGACTTCTTTTCATCCCTTTCCTAGGCTGATTTTCAACACCGATTGAGTGTAGGTGATGATAACAAGAACGTCGCCTAAGTGTTTTTCATCAAAGAATCACTTGTGCATGTATGGACAAATGTGCAGTCTAATTTTTGCACAAACGCAAAAGACCGGCCTTGACTTTTGCTTTCAAATGTTGAAGGGGGTGGGGGTCTATTCTACAGGAGTATGATGGGCCTCTCTTTGTGCGATGTGGATAGAACATTCTGTGGGTTTTGTCAATCTTTACGGAAAGATGTTAACTCTTTGTCGTAGCTCCCAAAGAAAACATGATGAGAGTTTGTTGCGTGGACAATGGAGAGAGTGAAATATATAGATGATCGAACTTTTTTTTTTTTTATGTGGTGGAGTAGATTTGAACTGAATGCCACTGCATTTACTTGGAAGTAAGCTTTATTGTATACTTTTAAAGGGTGCTGATTAAAGAAAAGTGCTTTATAAATATCTTCTAAATCTAATATAGTTATTTAGGTGTATTTTGTTTTACATTAAAACATTGTCTACTCACACAAACAATGTAAAAAAAAAATATAATTTAATGGTTATAAAATATTTAAGACCCAGCTGCTTTTATTCAAAAAGTGCTTAAAAATCATTGACCGATTCATCAGCCGTGCTCAGGTGGGGTTTATGATAAAAGAGGCTGATTAGTTCTCAACCGCGTGTTTATACTGTCTGCTTTAAACCTTTTTTGTGTCATTTGGAACAAGATTATGACTAAATTTAAGGCCGTCGACTTCAGAATAACATCTTTCTCCTTCATCTTCCTCTCACTTCCAATTCCCAGTGTTTTTCGACCTCCCCCGCCTTTTAAAAAGCTAATTTCTCCAGGTTTCACTCCAGCTATCACATGCAAACATCCCCAACAACCCCGTCCCTATTTATTGTCAGGTATATTAGCTGCAAAAGCAGTGGTTAGGAGGCCAAACTCCTGTTTTTTCGCTCTTACTCACAGAATAGGAGATGGCTTGTGTGTGTGTGTGTGTATGTACAGTGGCTGTCTACTCTTTTCTAAGAGACCCGCCTCCTCTCCAGCATCCCAAGACAAGATAATAAGGCACTCGGAGGCACAATCCGGCATTATATTCAGTCACCAAAGCCTCGTCTCTTGTCAGTTTGCATTTTATTCGGGCCCAGGATGTGACGCTTCTATCATCAGCCTGTCAGGAGGAGAGGACCAGAGAGAGACAGGGCCACTCATTTCATACACTTAACGTCCACGCCAAATGGCCAGCACTTATACCGATTCTGCCGAAATGGAGGACACGTTCCAGCCCAGGGGTCACCTTCAGCTGAGAGAACGGGAGGAGAAAAAAAAAGGCACGAAAAGATAAAAGAAATGTGTATTGATTTGTGTAATTGAGGGGGAGTTTGAGAGGAAAATGTATCTGTTGCAGACGAGAAGAGGGAGAAGGTTTATGACTCAATGCACTGTTCTTTAAGAGGAGAACATACCATTCAAGTGGAACACGCGACTTTTTGAGTCATGAAATTGTATTTTGAGCTAAGAAGATGTGTTTTGACAATCAATTGTCATTCAAAGTAATGCAGAACATCTAAAAGTCAACCTAGAGCCATAAATTTGTGTGTTTTAAGTCTTGACACCTTTATTTTGATAGTGCTTTATACAAAACAGTTTTTTTTTTCAAAGCAGCTTCACAGTAATAAACAAGAAAATAACAGAATCAATTATGTAAACTTGAAATGTGAGACAAATCCAAATTCTGTGTTTAGTGTAATAGTGTCATTATTCATCTCCAGTCAGTTCGGTGTCAATTCAGTTCAGTTCAATAACTGTGTAAATTTAATCAATTATGAAACAAGTTCAATTCAGCTATAAACGGCTCTACAGAAGGCATTTTTCAGCTCAAGTCAGTTCAACATTGATTCAAATCAGTTCAGTAACTGTGTAGATGTTGCAAAATTGATCAATTATGAAACAAATTTGATTCAGCTATAAATCTATAGAAGACAATAGAGTTTTAATGGCTAGCCACAAGCAAAACACATTAGTTGCTTGTTCTGGTCCTTTTTCGGCTTTGTTTGCGCACATAAATGCGCACGCACATACACATTAGCCTGTTATACTCCCTCAAAGGCCCTCCAAATAAAAACACACACACACTTTATATTTGTGTAATCAGCTTAGCTGAAAATAGGGAGGAGGGGGTTCGGTGCTAATGCAAAAGGGCCTTGATGTGCCTCACTCAGGTTAAGTAATAAAGTGACACAGACACAGTCTTTTAAATGAGGCTGGCCCTCTTTAAATAGAGCGCTCTAGCCCCGAGTGCCTCTCCTCAGGAGTTAGATCTCATTATAGGGCAGGCTCAGGCCTTTAGTTGGCTGCTTTGAGCTGGGATCTGCCCCCATCTCCCTAATGCATACCTACCAAGCATGTGTAATCCACTCGCTAATGCGTCTGTACCGCCAGCGGCTACAGATAAGATGCTATTCAAGCAGGGAAGGGGGGTTGCAGGGGTTGGGCAGGAGCGGTCCAGGGTGCACTTTTGTTTTAGAAACATGCTGCTGGTAGGGTCAGCGAGGACAGGGGAAATTAATTGGCACTTCCATCTTAAGTTTGTAATGGATGGAGGAAGGCATTTTCAGCTCAATAGGACAGAGGGCTGTTTTTGAAGATTTGTTGGGTTGTTTCACAAGAATTCACTGATTGAAGTGAATGTTTCTTGTGTCGTGCTCAAAGTTCATCTCCAAACTGCCTTTCAGCATCTTATGGTGACAGTTTCTGAGCCTTGTTAAATGAATTGTTTGGGTGTTGTTCATATTTCACATATATGCAACTATAATGCAAAATTTTGTCACATAAAGCTGAAATTATCCCCTCTGTCCATGTATTGTGAAAATGTACATGCTCTTTTAGAAATGATTCACATCAGAGATTGGATTCTGGTCTCCAGTGTAAGATGCTGGTACCAGTAGCTTAACCAGCAAGCCTCCTTTGGTCAACCAGCTTCACCAGTAGTAATAAGGATTTCTTTTTCCTCATTTTTTTTGGCCAGTTAAAACTAATAGTACAGGGCTGTACGTTAACTTTTTTTTTCACAGGCTGTGTTATGAACATGCAAAACTGTAGCGCACGCGTGCTACAGTGGTAAATTTATTCATCGCACAGACCAGTATTTTCGTAGCACGTGCGATATATATGTGGCACTGTACAGCCCTGTAGTATCATTTTTTTAACGTGCCCTGCCAATATTTTCACTGATACCTCAAAAGAATGAGCAATATATATTTACAGTATACATTGCTTAAATATTTTTAATGAAATGTTACATTTTCTTTACAATGTATTCACAAATTTTCAAAATTAAAAAAAATCTTTAGAAATAGAAAATTTAAAACATTCTGAAAATTAAACAGCTGTAATGTAACTTAATTAATTCATAAAGACTTTATCTGAAAAACAATGTCAGCTTGACTGAAAAGCTCAGAGAAAGTGGACTATCTTTGTTATTAATCCTTGATCAGAAAGACTGGGTTGTTGCTGGTTATGCTGGTCCACTGGCTCCAAAACCAGTATTGAATCTTACTCAGAACATCATGTACGCTACCGTTCAAAAGTTTGGGGTCGGTAAGCTTTTTTAATGCTTTGAAAAGAAGTCACTTATGCTCATCAAGGCTGCATCTGTTTGATAAAAAATGCTGTAAAATGTCAATATTATTATTGAACTGTTTACAAATACTTTTAAAAAATTTAATTTATTCCTGTGATGCAAAGCTGAATTTTCAGTATCATTACTCCAGTCTTCAGTGTCACATGATCCTTCATCGTTTTAATATGTTGATTTCGTGCTCAAAAATAATTTCTTATTATTTTCATTGTTGAAAACAGTTATGCTACTTAATATTTTTGTGGAAACTGTAATACTTTTTTTAAAGGATTTTTTTTTATGAAAAGAAAGTTCAAAAGAACAGCATTTATTTGAAATATAAATAATTTGTAGCATACATGACTTCACTGTCACTTTTGATCAATTTAAAGCATCCTCTCTGAATACATATATGAATTTCTTTAAAACAATGTTTACTGACCCTAACTTTTGAACGGTAGTGTAAATTAATATTTCAACAAAGTAGTGTATGTGCTCTAATATTTCCCATCGCCTCTTGACTAAAAAACAATCAGGAAGAAGTTATTCAAAGAAAATAACATTTCTTTTATTATTCTGAATGTAAAAAGTATGCACTATTTACAAACAGTGACCTGCTCTCCATTGAGGTATGGATTATTTTTTTTATCAAAAACATTCCCGAAACAAATTCTCCACCACTCTGCATGTTGCTTCCATCGCGTGGGATAATTGAAGCCGTCAACTAATCATACGGGTAGAGAGGGTGGTCATCGCTGGATGAAAAATGACAATCTTGTGTTTGTCTGGTGCGATGCGAGGCGCGGTGCGTAGCCGGTAACTAGAATCTGGATGTCCTTCACAGACCCTTTATTATTTATGATAGAGTCTCTTTGAGCACTGACCAGTACTAATGCATATAACCCCCTGTCCTTCTGCCGTATACCATCCCTTTGAAACCAAAGATTGAGGAGATGAGAGTCAGGAGTGACTGTGCGTGTATATGAGGGGGTTGAGGAATGCGAGTGTTTGCATCCAGCAATCCACAGAAGTTATAATGTGATTTTTTTAGGGCATCCTTCCTGTTATATTTAAAGATGTGGAACAGAAACAGTTCTAGAGCTTCAAAGCTCCAGACCTTGCGTATGGGGGAGTTGGAGAGATTCGCCACGCTCGCGCTCCGATTGCTTGTGTTTATGATGATGTCTCTTGATGCTGCCGAGTGACCTGGGAGAGAATGAGATGACTGCTTAAGATGAGATGAGGAACGAGATGAGAGACCCATGTGTAGATGCCGAAATAAACATGAGGGGATGAAGTGTGAGACTGTAAAAGGCAACTGAAGTTTACTATATTGGGTTTTTTCATAATCTTGCTGAACATGAACACATTTTTTTTAGATGTTCCATTACTCTCTTGTGTATTTAAAAGATTAGTTCACCGAAATTACTCTCCCTCATGTCTTTCGAAACCTGTATGACTTACTTTCTTCTGTAGAACGCCAAAGGAGATGCTTAGAAGGATGTTCATACTGCTATTTTCCAGTAAATTATGAGCAAGGTTTTTTTGAGACGGTTCACCCAAAAATTTAAATTCTGTCATCACTTACTCACTCTCATGTCATTCCAAAACTGTATGGCTTTCTTTTGTCCGTAGAAGACAAAAGAAGATATTTTGAGAAATGCCTTTGTCCATATAATGAAAGTCAGTAGTAACCAAAAATGCTTGCTTACCAGTATTCTTAAAAAAAATAAAAAAATAAAAATAAGAATAGAATTTATTTGAAATAGAAATGTTGTTAACACGTCTTTAATGTAAATCTGTATCATATGTCATATATTCTTTTTCATATAACTTTTCAGGTAGTATACACATACATACTGTCGAAGGAAGATGCTTTTAGTCTGTCACATTTGTATGTAGACATGTGTGCAGTGAGGGACGTCTGCATTAGGGGGAGGGATGGACACACAAGTGTGGCTAGACGGCCTTAGGGTCAGTAGGCGATGTGCTGGCCATGACATGTGGGCATCTGACGTGTTGCAAACACCATCCACAGAGCTCTTGCTGTCACCCCACAGGCTCCTCTAAACCCCGCTTGTATTTCTACACATGTTATAAACACTGACAGAAATGACACGTTTGCATGTGCAGAATACGACAAACGTGGAACATTTGTACTGTCCTAAGTAGATTGGGGATATAAACATTTTGAGGTTGCAAGCAAATTACACATTTTTAAAAAGAACAGTGTGTAAGAATAGATTCGGACTGTAATGAAAATGATAATATTTTCATTGCATTTTTTATATTTTATATATTTATATCTTAGAAAACCAAATAAGATGAACAAAATATGTAATTCTCTTATTGTTGCGGCTTTTTTGCTTCTGCTTTGCTAGTTTGCAAGCTGTGACTTTTGCACTATAGAGAAACGCGAACATGCTGTAAGAATACAGTCTACACTTGAGAGTGCAAGATGAATGAGCTTTTACTTCCAAGTACAAAGACTTTTACAGCTTTACAGCATGAAGGATTTTACTCTGACAAGTTAAAAAATAATGAGAAATATGTCCCTCATTTTCTTGCCCTGATTGTGAGCAAATAGCTGTTAATATCCTTATTCACAAAAAGTCAGAGAGCGCATGTTAAATCTCCACAAGAGAGCCAAATAGAACACGTATAGAAAAAGAGAACGGGATGCACTCAGATCGACGCCTCACAAAAACAGCAAAATAAAGAGAGACCTTTCGCCGAAGACGGACAATGTTGGAGGTCAGGAGGCGGAATCCTATTTGCCACAAATATGCTTAAGGTAATTTAGGAAGAGCTCGGCGTCAGTGAAAAGCATGGCGACCCTGGCATTTTTCTGTCTTCGCTCTAAAAGGGTTTGATTTTCTCCAGGCAGGGTTGGCCTCAGATCCTGGCTTTGCAGATGGGCCTAAAAGGATGAGGAGTCATGTGGATGGATCTTTGTCTCTTTCAACCCTGCGGTAATCGAGTTGACATTGCCTGAGGATGAGAGGGAGGAAAGGCTTCTTCAACAGATGTGGCCGTTTGTGTGTTAATGTTCAGATCACGCAAAATCAACACCCTGTCCTTCTTTTTTCAGGCCTTTCCTTTGCCTTTTTTTATCCGTCCTTTCTCACAGATGGGTTCTGTGAGTTTCTATCACTCTTTTAATAACATAAATGCCCTTTCCTCTGTCCCCTGCTTTAATTCTGTTTTCTTCTCTTCTCCCTTTTTCTCTACTTTTGTCTTCACTTCGGTTCCTCCCCCTCTAGCGTTCTCCGCTATATTGATACATCTCAGTGTTTGTATATTTTATATTTTATTTTATATTTTATATATAAAAAAATGCAGTTCTGAACTAAAGTCTCTGCTGCTGGGAATCCAAAGCTTCCTCTTGACCCCTAGAGGACGCAGTGTCTCGTTCCCTACTCAGGGAACCATGGTTACATAAGTAACCTGAGACGTTTTTGGTGAAAGACCACCTTCCTGTTTCATTAAGAGTTCAGCATCTTTTTAAGAGTCTTTCTGTCCACAGGGAGGTTTAGAATAAGAAGCGGTGTACTTTGACATATCATACAGATTTATGGGGCTTTGGATGAACCCAATTAATGTTAGTTATTTACACCGGATAAATGTGTATCTTGTAAAAATATATTTGGATTTCCCTGCATGTCCATGAGGGTGATAAGAAAAATGTGTATATATATATATATATATATATATTAGGGATGCACAATATCGGTTCAATATGGGAATCGGCCGGTAATGGCTTTAAATGTAAATATCGGCATCATCCCTATATGAAAAATTATGCCGATATGTCTTGCCAATAAGAGAAATACATTAACTCACATGTGCTTAGGGTGTGCTAGCGATTAGATCATGTCAACAGTGCTATTAGATCATGTCAGCATTGTGGCTCATTCTTGAAGCAAAGTTTTGCCTGAATGGTGATTGGATTCACTGTTTTGGATCACTACATTTAAACTGAGAATGCAGGAACAGAATATGGCATTTGGTGTATGATAGCTTAACAGTAATAGCACGTGCAGTGGCACGCAGCCTCCCCCGGGTCCTAATGCCTGCTCTCAGTAAGGAGTTTTAATTCCGTAGGGGGCGCTGTTGACCTACTTCTAATAAAATGAAAGCAAAATACACAAATAATATTTAGACTGTGTTTCTGATTAAATAAAGCACTAATTGGTGCCATAAAATCATGAGTATGTTTTGATTTAAAGGTCAGAAGCTATAGCTTACATGAAAAAAAAAAAAAAATCACAAATATTACACTTAAATTAAATAATTGTATATATACTGATTTATTCATTAATGTGTAATATGTTATATTTTTTAAACAAATTTTGAGCTCTAAAAGATTTTCAGAATTTTTACAACT
>NW_015658045.1:59249-59711 GCF_001515625.1 Sinocyclocheilus rhinocerous | reverse complement strand
AAAGCAAAATAAGCAAAATACACAAATAATATTTAGACTGTGTTTCTGATTAAATAAAGCACTAATTGGTTCATGAGTATCATGAGTATGTTTTGATTTAAAGGTCAGAAGCTATAGCTTACATGGGGAAAAAAATCACAAACATGGCACTTAAATTCAATCATTTTATATATACTGATTTATTCATTAATGAAATAAAATAAAATGTTAAATGCAGTGATTAATATATAGTTTATTTATAGTTATTTTCAAATCTTCAATGTACTATCATTATAAAATAACTGTATTATTGTTTATTTAATTCTAACAAATAAATTCTTGTTAAAAACTAACAAATTTTTATGTTGTAAATAAAAATGTAAAATAATTATATATCGGTATCGGCATCGGCCATCGGCCAAAATGAGTTGAAAATTATCGGCATATTAGATATCGGCAAAAATCCAATATCGTGCATCCCTA
>NW_015658045.1:41936-58706 GCF_001515625.1 Sinocyclocheilus rhinocerous | reverse complement strand
TATATATATATATATATATATATATATATATGATTACATTTGTCAGTGTCTGCTGTGAATTTGTTACATTATCTGAGATTTATTCATCCCTGATATCCATCACACTCTATATTCCACAATGCAATGCACTGGAGTCGATGCTCCGTGTGTGTGTGTGTGTGTTTTTTTTTTTTCTTTTTTAGGGATACTTGGTAATTACAGTTCTGGTCGATACAGATAAGCCGATAATTATTGTTACAAAGTGGCTGATAACCGATAAATGGTTGATAATGAAATTTTATATAATTTTGTCCAAATAAATTAAATTAAAAATAAAACACTGAAATTATTTAAAATGCTACAAGACAAGTGAATTTAGTCACTGCAACATTAGAATGTACACAGTATAAAAAAAGTATTTAATATGGTACCAATATTTTTTGCATTCCTAATTTTTGTATACTATACATTTATTCCACTCATGCAGATAAAATCATGCAGGCTGCTACTGTTTGAAATATTTCTCATTACATAATACTTATTTACATGATTTAAAAAAAAAAAATGTGTGCAGTATTCAGTGTTTTCCATGCAGTATGCAGTAAGCATTCGGCTAGTATTCCATTCCAAACATTGCTGTCTGTTTCCCTGGTTTCAACCGCCACATTAACAAAATCAATAACCCAGCAATTTGAACACAATTGGTTGATTATTGACAGGATTTAGGATTGTGTTAAATGTGACCTGTCAGTCATGTGGTGAGGGCTTTAAACTTTAAACTCTCTGCAGCACCAATACATTCTATTGTCTTCCATGGGCTTTAACTTTGATTGATCCTGTTGTCAACAATACATCAGCGGTACTTAAAAATGAAAGTGTGTTATGTGCCCTAAGCAAAATTATGAATCAAATAATACGCTCTGTGCCAATACAGTTAAATGTTTTTCAAAGAGGTCACTGCATCAGGCTTAATGATTTATATTTGCAGTGGCTTCAATCTCAGTTATATTTTAGATAAGAATGGGAAAGATCAATACACCACTAAACATGTCTTCCAGTTGGATTGGTTAGATGATGCAGATAATATCATGCACTTTATTTTGTTATAAGTCAACACATTTATGGCCTGTTTCAGTTCATCGTGCCTTTTAGATGGCACAAAAGCAAATGGCACACTTACCGAGTGCTTTGTAATTCAAATTGGATTAACTGCATGATAGTGAATGAGATGATAAACAGATGAAAGCTCACAAAGCGGACACACACGTGCAGGGTTGTTCAAGATCAGGTTTGGGGGTCTGTTGATTCTGAATAGCCTGAAAGAGCATCTCTCACCGTCACTGAAGTTATGACATAATGTATTTCCTTTTGAAAGTGTTAAAGCACTCTTTTATGGAAGGAAAAATTTATTATAAATGTCTGCGGGGGCGAATGCCAACCTCTAACTGAGCCCTAGACAATGACTGTTTAATTCAGCCATCTGCGAGCAATTCTGCACTAAATGAGATGACAACAAATACACTGGTCTGGGTAATCTTGTAGATGCTGTCCTTGGTGGAGGGTGGGCACTCGGCATTGAATTTGGGGCCTGGTAGACCCACTGCACTGGGCTGATCAAACTCAATACATATTTACCACTCAAGTAATCAAAGGAACATAAGGTGTTTAATTGATTAATTTGTTTGTATGGTATATTTATAATAACTTTCATATTTACGCTACCGTTTAAAAGTTTGGGGTCAGTCAGATTTTTTAAAATTTAATAGATGTTTTTTTTTTTTTATTATTCAGCAAGGATGCATTAATCAAAAGTAACAGTAAATACATTTATAATGTTAATAAAAAGATTTCTATTTCGAATAAATGGTATTCTTTTACACTTTCTATTCATCAAAGAATCCTGAAAAAAAGTAACACTGTTTCCACGAAAATGTTAAACAGCACAACTGTTTTCAACATTGATAATAATAATAAGAAATTATTTCTGAGCACCAAATCAGAATATTAGAATGATTTCTGAAGAATTATGTGAAACTGAAGACTGGAGTTTAAAAATCAACATATGTTTTCAAAATTGATAGCAATAAGTAATGTTTCTTGAGCAGTAACGCAGCATATTAGAATGATTTCTGAAGTGACACTGAAGACTGGAGTAATTATGCTGAAAATTCAGCTTTGCCATCACAGGAATAAATGACATTTTAAAATGTATTATAATAGAAAACAGTTATTTTAAATTGCAATAATATTCAGCAATATTACTGCTTTTACTGTTTTTGTGATCAAATAAATGCTGATAAATTCAAATAAATGTTGCTGTTTATTTGAAAGGGGTCATATGATGCTTGGATTTGAGACTTTAGTCTTTGCAACTTTACAGATCTTCTTTATGCACCAAGAGCTTGTAACACTCCAAAGAGAAAGGAAAACTTGAAATCGCATCATATGACCCCTTTAATGTATTTCATTAATTGGCTCCTCATGTTTTAGGTATGGATGTCCATTTACATTAACATTACTTTTACGTGTATTCATTTAGCAGACACTTTTATCCAAATGCCTACCAAGGTTGAGTTACAGACTCTGTTAAAGAACTAAGAGTTAAGACACTCCTAATCACCCTTCTTTTATAAAATATGACAGCCTTCGAAACAAAATATACAGGCTGCACATAACATCTCATAAGACCTTTCAGAGGTCTTTATCTGACCCCTGTGTTGTGTTGTGAAGTTTTTATAAGAAATAAAAAAAGCAGTTGAACTCTGACCTCTTGGTGTCTTAGCCACTTCATCAGAGCCGGCACATCCAGACTCAGTAGGTGAGGTTCTCTCTCTTGCTATCAGTCTCGGTCTCTGTTGTGTTTAACCTACTGTAGATAGGGCCACACTGAGGAGATTACAAATGAGACACTGTCTGACCAGCGCAGAGAAACACGGCCTGTTAGCGCCCGCCGCACGCTAACATGTTTCAAAATATTCTCAATTATCAATACCTTTATAAATTTGTGAGTGAGGCTGAGTATCCATGATGGACCTCAGCAGTTTGATAAGTGGTTTCTTTGGGATGCCGTGTGCTGTAAGTCTGTCAACCTTGAGAAGGGCATGTGCGTATTAATTTGGACTCGTTGTCTGCGAGTTTATCGAAACACCCTCAGGCTTTTAAACCCAAGCAATAACTAGTACTAGCAGATCGGTTGCTAGTACATGGCATTTAGTTTAGTTAAGGAAAGCAATACATCCCAGGAAAAATTATCCTCGGCTAGAGTGTGCATCAGTACTTTAGACGTACGATATCTTCAGTGCTCGAAGGGTAATCCACTTAAAGCGCAGGCTGTTTTAATAAACAGGTCATAAGAACAATGGGATTGGGTAATGGGAGTGAATCGCTGTTGATAATCCCCAGACGCCCCATCACTCCTCCTTCGGCTTTTTAATTTTGTTGCATGGAGGGAAAAAACACAGTGAAACCCCCTTGAGATGAGGGGCCTGTTCATTTATTCATTATTGATCCCCCTTTTTCACCACCCGTTCAACTAAAATGTGTTAACTTTACTATTATTTGCAAAGGGATCAAGCATTCCCTACTCAACCAATGAAAGACACTGAAAGACACGCTTTGCTGCTTTACTTATAGACGTGATATATTATTCACAACTCGCCAAGTTACACCAGAAGCATCAATGCGGAACAGAAGCATTATTTATATATGTTATTGTCATGTGCTCTGTCAATATAATGCTCCTCATCAATTATACAGCGGAGCAACTCCTTTGATTAGACGTGGGATCGGCTTTGTTTTTCATTTTTGATATTGAGCTCGTGAACATATGATAATGGGAGATTTTCCTCTGATGTTTGTCATTTGCCAAACTTTGAGACAAGGGCGTCGTCGCAGCATCATTAGTGCTGTCGCTCATCTAGAACATCAAAAGGGGACAAAAGAGCCCTGTGATAATATGTGATCAGCCCACAATTACAAAAAACTGGTGATAATACAAAACTTCTGGTTTTTGTCACCTTTTTGCTTTGTTAATCTCTGATTTGATGCTCATTATGCAGAATAAACAATGCAATACCTCCAAATCCAAGTATGATTATTGTGTGTAAATCTGACATTAAAATACACAGGGCTTAGGGGTCAGTAAGTTTTTTTTTAATTATTATTTTTTTATTAATTTAGCAAGGACACATTAAATTGATCAAAAAAGACAGTAAAGACATAATTAGTGTTTTACAAATCTATTTAAAATAGATGCTGTTCATCAAAGAATCCAGAAAATAATTATCTGTTTTCAAAATGAACAATAATAAGACCTGTTTTTGAGCACCAAATCAGTATGTTAGAATGATTTCTGAAGGATCACGTGACACTGAAGAGTAGAGTAATGGCTGTTGAAAATTCAGAAATAAATTACATTTTAAAATATATTAAAATACAATACAGTTATTTTCAGTTGTTATAATATTTCACACAGGCTTTTCATGCCATTTTCCTTAAAACTCCAAACTTTTAAATGGCAGTGTATGTAGAAATTAGTGTGAATGCATAGCATTAAATCACATTTGAACAATAGAGACATTATTAAACAAGTGCATGCAATTTTTTTTATTAAAAATGCATTTAATTAAATGCATTTTATTTTTAAATAACTTAATTATTAATATAGCTATTTTAATATAATTACATTTTCTTAATTTTATTTGTATTTAAATGATTATTTATTTAAGAAGCTTAAAATCTTAACGTCTTAGAACTACAATTACAAGTCTTAGAACTACAAGTCCAAACTACATTATTTAATTTTTGAGTTATAACACATTTATTATTGACTTTACTTCTCTGGCTCAATTTTCCTCTCGAGCAAGATCTATGTTTGTGCAGGCATTCGTAGGAAACCAGAACAAACTAATCATAAGCTTGTGGTGTTTAAAAACACACGTCAGAACGACTGACCGCTAACCAAACAATGGCGGGTTTAGGCGTTCCTCAGGTGAGCGCTCATCAGCAGACGTTCTTCATAAGTGTGCTGGGGATCTTGATTACAAACTCTTTTATTAGGTTTGATCGGTGTGTGTGTGTATGTGTGTGTGGAAGATTAGGGCCAGGGAGACAGGTCTTTACCCTCCAGTGATCTCTGGAATAATGAGGATATGTTACCATGGTGATTCTCAGAGAAGCCTCTGTCACTGTGAAGAACCATTTAAAATCAGTTGCTTTGTTTTTTCTTTGACCATCACTGCCTTCCTGTTCCTAGTTATTAAATGTGCAAGAACTGTGTGGAAGTGTAGAAAAACAACGTGGAACAAACTAAGTACCTGTTAAAATGTAGTAATAATGAAACAAGTTACAGCAAGCTAGTTTTGTAAGCATGTTTTAATCAGTGTTTCGTGATGCTAGAAGGAAAGAAAGGGGAAAAAAGAGTACTATATATCAGTAGAAAAAGCAGTAGGTTGGATTTGAATAGAATCTGCCTGTGACCATGAACCAAAGGTAGTACGCCACAGAAATAGATGACTAGATATAGTTGACACGCCTTTCAAAGCAGCATTAACCAGCTGAGACCTTGCCTGATCTTTTTCTGACTGGTTAAATAGATGTTAATGGAATGAGCTATATGAGTTAATTATAGACGGTAAAAGATTTAAATGATACTTTATTCAAGTCAGTGTGATGACCTTCCAACTCTGACGCCTGCCTAATGTCAACTATTTAACATCACTGAAAGAGGATAAACCAGTAAGATTTTATGAGCTATTGTATGTAAATAAATAAATGAAAACATTAAATACTGTGTCTTTATAAAAAAAAAAAGTAAATTAATCTATCACTGTGATGAACAGAGAGCCAAGAGCACGTAAAGCAAAGTATACAATTTTTTAAAACTAAACATAATAAACTGTATTATAGGTCTAGGCAGCACACAATTGAAATAATTTATAAATTATAAAAATACTTTTGTAGAGCCATTTAGTTTATTTTAGCCATTTAGTATTAAACAAATAGCTTAACAAATGACTTTTTCTGAAGCCAGTGAGGTTAGTGTTAGTGAATGAGACCCGATATTCTATTTTATTTATTTATTAAGCTCTGTGTCCTTCACCATAACATTCTGTCTACCGTTCGAAGGTTTGGGATCATTTAGATTTTTTCATGTTTTTGTAAGAAGTCTCTTATGCTCACCAAGACTGCATTTATTTGATCAAAAATACTGTAAAAACAGTAATATTGTGAAATATTATTTAATATATTAGTAATATGTGCTTTAATATAATATCATATTTATGCAATTATTATTTTTTTCTTTTTTAATACATTATAAAATTGAATTTATCCCTTTTTTCCAAATGCTGAATTTTCAGCAGCATTCTACTCCGCTTATTTGGTGTTCAAGAAACATTTCTTATTATTACCAGTGTTTAAAATAGTTGTTCTGCTTAATATTTTTTTGGAAACTGTGCTGTATACATACACACACACACACACACACACACATATATATATATATATATATATAGGACAATATTTGGCCGAGATACAACTATTTGAATATCTGGAATCTGACGGTGCAAAAAAATCAAAATACTGAGAAAATCACCTTTAAAGTTGTCCAAATGAAGTTCTTAGCAATGCATATTACTAATAAAAAAATTTAGTTTTTATATATTTACAGTGTGAAATTTACAAAATATCTTCATGGAACATGATCTTTACTTAATATTCTAATGATTTTTGGCATAAAAGATAAACTGATAATTTTGACCCATACATTGTTTTTTTGGCTATTGCTACAAATATACCCCAGCAACTTAAGACTGGTTTTGTGGTCCAGGGTCATGTGTGTGTGTGTGTATATATATATATTTTTTTTATTGTTTTTTAAAATATAAATATGTTATAACAATGTAAAAGGCTTTACTGTCACGTTTTATCTTTTTAATACATCCTTGCTAAATAAAAATATCCAAACAATTTGTCAGCTTGCTTCACAAGGTCAAGGTTGTTGATTTGCTCTTACTATTTAAACTCAGAAAGGAACTGTGATTTTCTCCAAGTTTGACATGTTTTGAAATGTAAAGACGGCAACTTGTTAACACTCTTTATAAATTTTCTGGATTTCCTTTTTACATGTGGCTTTTCTAGTTCAGTGTGTGCACAGGTCAGGTGTGTAGTATTTGTGTTGAAGCGCAGTATCTCATGTTAGCCCTGTGTACATGTTTGTGTGTGTGTTTAAATGTGTGCATGTAGACAGATCAGCGGAGAACTCTGGCATGTAAATTGATGTGTGGTTTGAGTCGCTGAATTAAGGAGACGCTGTGACGTGCATGTAACAGTGCTGATGTGTTTAGCAGAGAATACATGATGTGCAGACTCTTTTATTGGGAAAACGCTTTACTACAGCAGTTACAGAGCACCCTACTGAGGGCTCACTGCCGTCACAGCATGATACTGTCTCTGAGTGTTTGTGGATGTGGTTATGCAAGGGGTAAATGGAGGAATTTATTGAAAAGGATTTTTTTATTCTTTAAGAATGGACAAATAATCTATCTTTTGCTCTCTATCTGTCTCACTCAGGTGGTCGAGTTGGCTCAGTTCAGTCTGATGCCAGCAGCAGTCCCACAGAACTTGGTCATATGGGCCAATCTCACCCCACCTACCATGTAGGACCACAGGTGAGAACACACACTGTTTCTCCTTACACAGTTTCATTAATGTCAACATAAAATGGCATTCACAACCCATTTTACATATGAATGTGACATAGGTTTGATTTTATCCATTAGCAACTTACAGGATCATGCAAAGTGGCTGTTACATACTATATACCAGTAGACAGACAAAAAGTAGTGCAAATAGTGTGACACAACCTGACATTAAAGGGTCGACAGATATATGTCGCCAAAGCCAGTATATTGGCTAATATTTGTCATTTGTTAATTATCACATTGGCTGATAAGTGTCAAAAGTTGGACTTTAATTTTGACAGCGCCAAAACTTTTATTTTGACAGTGCTGAGAACGCATTGCAGTGCCTGAGCACAGACACACAGGAGCTCCCATTCTCTGTCTTCATCAGTTCGCTGTCTTTGATTAATAAATTATTTGACAAAACAGTTAAACAAAGACAGTAAGCGCTGTATGAAAAAGTAACATTTGCCTTTCTATTATTAGTAATAGAAAGACAAATGGCAGATTTATGAATAAGAATCCAACCAATTCATTTTCAGAAATCTTTTTCTGATGAATATTCCAAGGAGTGTTCAGTGAAGAACAGCTTAACTTTTGGTTCATTTCTTGCACATATCTATGGCTTCTAAAATCTTGAAATATATGGCGTCAAAGACCACTTTTATAATGCGTTTGTATCTTGAAAATACTTGGAACATCTCATTCCCATTAATGAAAACTGTATGGGAAAATCTCTGATTTTTCTTCTTCTGCAGAATAAAGAAAGTTATACATGTTTGGAATGACATGATGGTGATTAGGGGTGAACTGTCCTTTTAAAAACAGTAATAAAAGATCAATTTTGATGACTTTTTGATGACTTTTTGATGACTAACATCCAACTCAACACCTAACGAATGCCCCAGTAAAACAAACATGCATATACTTTTAGAAAATCAGCTGTGTGTTTTTTTTTTAGGATGAGTAGAACAAACAAGCTCTTTCAAGAGATGGAGAATGATCATTGTCTTTTGCCATATCCAGCTCAACATGCCGCAGCAATGTCCAAGCTCTTGTCTTCTCGTTCCCCTGAGCTCTGCCTTAATAGATGAACCCTGTCAGGACAGTCCCACAGAAACAAACACTTTTCAGCCACACTGCGCTCTCCCTGTGCCATGGCCAATTCCCTTGTTTCTGGATCAATATGTTTTGATGGATTCTCACTCTAGAGACGGATATTGTGTGCACTGCCATTACGGAACTGGATCAGTAAGAGGGTAGTTAGCCCTACATGGGTCCGACTCTATCCTGTGCCTTTGGCTTCATTCGCGCACACTGCTATCAGTCTGATTACGAGTAATCTTTCAGCGTTTCCTCCGCTGGGCCGCTCCCTCCGTTGTTCTTATTAGAAAGAGGAATGGGATGGGGGGTGGGTTAGGGAAAAAAAAGGGTAATTTAATCCCAAAAGCCAGATCAAGAAGGTTCAGCATGTTGCTTATGGGCCAAAGGTTCTTGAGGACACATACATTATGTTCAGTAATCCTTCTGTAACAATTAGTATTTTTAACGATTTGTCTCTTTCAATCATGCCTCATTTTAAATGCTTTTAAAATGGCCATTTAACTTTTTTAAAATCGTGGAATTTAATAATGAAGAATAATTACATTTTGCAGATTTATTCCAAGTTTTTCCATGGTATTGTTTGCAGTATCTTGAAGTACCATTTAAATTATGGTATGTTAATATAGTAATCATTCTGTATGACTTTATGGTAAAACTTTAGTATAGGGAGGGACCAATTCTCAGTATTAACTAGTTGCTTATTAGCATGCCTATTATTTACATTTAGTCATTTAGCAGACTCTTTTATCCAAAGCGACTTACAAATGAGGACAATGGAAGCAATCAAAATTAACAAAAGAGCAATGATATACAAGTGCTATAACAAGTCTCAGTTAGCTTAACACAGTACACATAGCAAGGGTTTTTTAAGTAAAAAGAAAACAGATAGAATCTTATTAGCATGCTTTTTACTAACATATTGGCTGTTTATTAGTACTTTTAAAGCACTTATTCTGCATGACCATATTCTACATCCCTAATCCTACCCAATACCGAAACTTAACAACTACCTTACTAACTATTAATAAGCAGCAAATTAGGAGTTTATTGAGTCTGACTGACTTTATATATCATCATCATTAGTTATCATCATATTAAAGCCATTATCATCTGACACCATCACTATGATACCAGCAAGATTTTTAGTTTTAGTTTTTTTTTGCAAAAGTTACCTTTTTCTCCATACAAAACTATATAGTACCAAAAGAAACAAAATTTTACAATACAAAAAAGTGTGCATTATATATATATTTCAAAAACAGTCGCACAAACTGTTAGTGTACTTATCACAAATATGCCACAATATCTTATATTAATATAAGATATATAAAGTATATATAACTGTATTTTGTGTATGTAAATGGACATTTAGGAGCAGTGAGGTGGTAGCGTGACTTAAACATCCCAAGGGTATTTTGAGTGAGGAGTTGTTCAGCCATTTTAAAGTGTGTTTTGATCCTGGGGGATCCCATTTCACAGACACACTGGGGTTCAGATCAGTTTGTCAGCTGCCTTGTCGCTTAGAGAGAGGGCTGATGGGAAAATGGTGTGAGCTATTAGTGAACCTAACACAAAAAATGAAAGAGAGATGAACCGGTTTTCATGCTGAGTCAAGGAGTATCTGGCCCTCCCATGATTCCTGACACAGACATTCTGCTGGACACAGCACAGTAGTTTGTACTCCTTGCGAAAAGCCCATGAAAATGATAACAATTGAAGTTGTATTTTATCACAGTTAGATTCCTTGTATACAGGTGTTTTTGTGGATGCACTGTGGAAGTTAGTTCTCATCATGTTCTCACCGGTGTCTGAGCAGTAACCACAGGTGTATTTCACATCACATCACATTAACTATGAACATGTTCCACTAATGACCAGAAACTCTCCAAATAATCATTCAAACAGTATATCAAGTGTTGCTATTTAAAATAAAATAAAATAAAAATAATGACAGGTAAAAGTTGTGGGACATGTTTTGTACATAGTCTCAAAAATGAATGAATAAGCCCTTTCTACCAAAGAGCCTATGAATTAACATGAAGATAACTTTCTCTTAAGCTTTCAGTTAGGCATCTGGTTTTAGGCATCTTCAGACTGATGAAAGCTGTTCAGCTCTGTTGTTTAGGTCAAGTGCCCTTTTAATAATTTGCTCAGTTCAGCAAGTGGAGTTCAGAATGGGCCATTAGGAGTTAGTTGATGTTATACGAAAATGCCAAACCCAGTGCTATAGACAAATTTCATTCTTTTAAAGAATTCAAACAAAGCCACACTAAAATGGCTGCATTTTTAAATGTGCGATTTGCTAGAGTCCTGAAATAAACAACATGTAAAATGCAGGTCTTAGAGGTTCTCCTTAATTTAACCCTTCATTTATAGATTGAAACTGTCTGTGCCATAAATATATTATCCTCTTATATTTGCTTAACCCCCTGGCATCGATACATCGGTTTGTCAAAGTTATGACAAAGCCTGAGCTCAGTATACACACTACTGTTCTCAAAAGTTTGGGGTCAGTAAAATAAAATTTTTTAAATAAATTAATGCTTTTATTCATCAAAAATTTAATAAATTGATAATGGTGAGAGTAAAGACACTTATAATGTTTCTATTTCAAAATTTCTATTTCAAATAAATGCTCTTCTTTTGAACTTTATCTTCATCAAAAAAAAAAAAAAAACCGGTTTCCACAAAAATATTATGCAGCACAAACTGTTTTCAGCATTGATAATAAAAGATTTTCTTCAAATCAGCATATTAGAATGATTTCTTAAGTATCACGTGACACTGAAGACTGGAGGAATGGCTGTTCAGCTTTGTCATCAGAGGAATGCATTATATTTTAAAACATTCAAATAGAAAATAGTTATTTTAAATTGTAATACTATTTATATAATTTCATATTATTAAGTTGTACTGTATTTTTGAACAAGCATGCATTTATAGTGAACAGAAACATATTTTGAAAACATTAAAAAATCAGACCGACCCTAAACTTTTGAACGGTATAGTATATTCCAAACCCTCAAGAATGTATCAACATATAGATCTCTTAACTGGTTAATTCAAAAAGAAAAGATTTCAAGCATCTTGTGGACACAGAGGCAAAGCAGGCGATGGCATTCACTTTGAGACTGAGATGAGATGCTGGCAGACAATCTTTGATTTTGTGCCTCAAATAAACAACATCACACACACACTTAAAACAGCAAGATTAAGCATATGTCATACAGCTTTGTCAGAAGAGTCTTTGTTGTCATCCTTTGAGTGGTTAATTGATTTTTTTTTTTTGCATTCTTTTTATGTCAGTGTTGTGAATGAAATGACAAATGACATCTCTCAGTATGTTCTATAAGAAGGGTTTTCATTTTTTGACAAATTCCTTTTGTCTGTTTGTTTTTCCATTTAGATAGAGAAAGAATATTTCATGTTGTTTATGCTGATTATCATTTGATTCAACAGGTTTGTTGTAAACTAAATGTTAAAGCAATGAGTAAACTTTGTCTTATCATACACTTCATATATTTTATTGTCGTTCTATGCTTTTTTTCTTTGTATTCATAAATTACAAACAGTGCTGCATGCCAGAAATTATAAAACTGCTTCAACCAGAAATGTATTCTACTTAACGTTAAAGGCCCCAAATTAAAATTCTGTTGTCGTTTGCTCACCATCATGTTGATCAAAACCCGTATAACTTCCATTCATCTGTGGAGCTTGCTCTTATCTATGCAACTAAAGAGTCTGAGACACTGTTTAACACTGTTGTCAGTGTACAAATTCATCAATGAGGAAACACTGCTTGAACATTATTAAGTCTTGAATGAAAAAGCCTTCAATTATAAAGATGACTGTACAAGATTAAGCCAAAGAAGCAGCAATAAATGCTAAAGGGGGTTATGACAATGTAGCCTGGGTGTGTAAGTGAGAGAGAGAGTGAGAAATTGCTGACTTGTAGGAAGGAGGAGCAGGCTATGTGATAGTTGTGAGTTGTATCACAGACAGGCTTTTTTGTACAGTATAGAGGCGTAAAACAGTGCTTGGGTGAGCTGAAAAGAAAAATGCACTGGTCTCCTGCAGGAAAAGCATTTGATTTGTCAGACCCAGCAGTGGGTTCTGCTAGCACACAGCACTTTTAGCAAATATTGTCTCAACAGTCTCAAAAGTTGTGTTAGCATCAATGTTCTTCTGTATTTTGTGTTAAATTTGGAGATTTTAAGGAAGATTTTCATTTGCATTTCAAACTGGAAGACAAAAATAAATTCATAAAATAATTTTAAGTAAAACATATAAATAAAATTATTAAAAAAGAACACCACTGTGATGCTGCACATCATACATAAAAAAAAAAAACTTCTTGTTAAATTTCCTGTTTGTTCTCTCTTTCAGTCTCTGCTGGTTGCTCAGCAGCTGGCGTCAGCGGTTAGTGGAGTGATGTCCGGTGGAGCTCCTGGTCTGAACCAGCCCATTCTGATCCCCTTTAATGCTGGTGGGCATCTGGGTGGGCAGCAGGGCCTGGTTCTCTCTCTGCCCACTGCTGCCAACATACAGGGCCTGGTGGCAGCCGCTGCTGCTGGTGGCATCATGACGCTCCCCCTACAGAATCTGCAAGGTATGAATCCATATTGATACAGTGAAAAAGAATTGGTGTAGAAACAATTTTAACCAACCTGGTCTCATAAAAATACGTACCTCTGGGTACTTTTCTGCAACACCGTTTTTACGCACCTTACTGCACGTTTCGCCGCAGTTTCAAAGAGAAATGTCCACTGAGTGGCGCTAAAACACGGGTTCAATACGTGAACCCTGGCACGTTTTTATCATGTTGATATAGGTACGTATTGCTGTGTTTTTATTACGTTGCTTCAGGTACGTAATTGCGGTGTTTCAGAATTCAAATATCCGGGGACTGTCGCTAAAAGTTAATGCTCTATCATGCTGGAAATATGCTCTACACCAAACTCAACCATAAACCTACCCGATAGTGTTAACAGATGCAAAACTGATATAAAAACGCATTTGTTGATGCAACCGTGTCATTTGAACTTCCTTATATGCAGATTTGAACTGTTTTGTCAAACCGTAGTTACACAGGATTCGAACCGGAGCTCCTCGCCTCTCAAGTACGTCTCCGTACTCCGTGAGCTACCGAATAAACCTACTGTCCATGAAAACCAATTGATATGAAGCTGGATATGTGCGATGCTAACATTCAGAAGCAGCAGTTTTCAAATCTCCCAGCATATTAAAATTGTTTTGAAGTCATAACATAATATTCTTCAAGTAATTTTGCGAAAATTACGCTTTATTAATCAAAACTCTGTCAATTTGTGTGAAAAGGAATAAAAGGTGTCGGAGTTTTACTGCCTCTAGTGTTCATTTCTTTTGGAAACTGCAGTGATATGTACTTATTGGTACGTATTTCGCATCTCGCGAAAAAGTGCCCCCAGGTACGTTTTTGCCACGAGACCAGATATATTTTAACACATTGAATTAAATATGAATCTTTGAAGTAGAAGTAGAAAAACTGAAACAGCAAAAAGTTCTTCAGTACCTTTGTATTATTTACAACTACAAAAAAATTACTTTTTACAGTGTAGTGTATCAGTATAAAATTATAATTTTTTGCTCAGAATTTTAGAGAATGTAAATTCTAATACATTTTTTATTTGTATTATTAATATATGTTAATATGGTCTTGTCTAAGTAATTGCGTTTTACTGTAATTCTGACTTTTGTAAGTTAATATGCGTACATATAATGCATGAGGACTGTAGAGAGCATGAAAACAAAGCCAAAACCTTGACATTTTAGGCAATTTAGAAATCCCAGCCAGGACATGTCCGGTAAAGATGTTGGTCACCCTATTATAATTTGAGAATTAATAATGTTAATATGGTCTTGTCTAGGTTGTGGTCTTTTTACTTGAACTCCAATTCCTGGCAAAGTTTGCATCTCGGGTCATACACATTATTATCATTGTTGTTGTTTTTTAATATTTAAATCTATAAACTAAAAGGAATAGTTGTTATAAATTGTGTTCAAAGCACCATATCCTAGTCAAATTCTACAAGGAGAAATCATGAAAGCATTCTTTATTATACAACATTCAGTCTTCAACAGTTTGTTGTGTTTTTGGGACTTGTGAAAGTGGTGCCATCTCAAAGTAGCATCACCCCATCTAAACAGCACGAGTTTTTAGACGTACCTACGGAAAGTGCTTGAAAAGGCCGAGGACAGGAGGATCAGAGTGATATAGGCGTAGAAAGTAGTTCACATTCATTACAGGTCAGCATTTTGCAACGAAGCGCAAAAGCACTTTAAGGCTCTTTCTTCTTTCACTAGGAGTGTTCACTAGCATGCTTGTGTCTTCTTCTCCTTACCTCTGTCTCTCCCCCTCCTCTTTGCTTCCGTCCGCGTGTCCATACTTCTCCTCGCCTTTTAAACTTTAATGCACAAATGTTCTCTTTTGATCATAGTTGTAAATGGTTTTCATTTTAATGTTTAAAACATTGTCTCTTTTATACCATTAGATTGAGGGGTGGAAGGGGAAACCGTCAGTCATAAATCTTAGATGAGGTGCCTTCTCTAATGCCTGACTAAAAAAATAGGTTATAAATTTGAGTGCATGTAAAATAGCACGTTTTCCTTTTTCGGAGGAGGAGGAGGAAGCCGAAGATTAAAATAATGCACGGCAGGAAACAGGTTGTCCCGAAGAGATGGATGGACGGATGGCTAAAATAGTGGGATGGAGAAGAAGTCTCTAATGGACACAAACATGCATAAATAACAACACGCATCAAAGCACATCTAGGCTTTTAATAAACACTCACATGGGCTAAATAAATATAAAAAAAATTCCCAGAATTCCCTCAGTCACGATAATGTGCCTGTGGGGCCTGCTTCACATTTCGAAGACTCACTAAAATGGACCCTAGAAAGACGTTCTACTTTGGAGTGAATTTGAATGCTCCATTAATTGTCTGTCTTAAACTTCTAGCGTTTTAGCTGGACATTTATGCTTGTTCAGCAACAGTGTTGAACAAGTCTTTTTTTCATCTTAAAAGTCTGAGACTATATTGAAAATCTAGAATTAAGAATTTAATTTAAACTTGGCCTAAACAAAGTAATAGTATTTTAGTAAGTTTTAGTAAAACTATATTTTTATATTTTTATTTTGTCACATCGTGTTGCTATAATATTTAAGTAAAAAATAAAAAATAAAACAAAAAATTTAATGATATAAAATAATATTAATAAAAAATGATTGTTTACTAAATTGTTTAATATTTATAATTTTGCACGAAAGGAGGACAAACCAAATACTAGGACAATTTTTTGTTAACATTAAAAAAAAAGTTTTTGAGAAAAAAAATTAAAACAAAATAAAAACAGTTCAACATTTGAGTTAAATTGTTAATCAGGTAATATAATCTGTAATAAAGACTAAAACTGGTCTGACACTTTTCAACCCCACTATCCTGAGAATTTAAAGGAATAATTCACTAACAAATGATTCATGTTGTTCCAAACTTCTACGACTTTCTTCTATGAAACATTTTGAAAAAAGTTTCAGTGTTTTATTTATTTATTTATTAATTTTTTTACCTTCATACAGTTAAAGTCAGTAAGGTCCAATGTTGTTTGGATCTCAACATTCTTCATATTATTATGTTCCACAGAAGAAAAAAAAAAGTCATACAGGTTTGGAACAACATAACAGTGAGTTCATTTTTGGGTGAACTGTCCCTTTAAATACTTCTTGCACTCAAATTGTGAACATTGACATTGTATTTATCTGTGGTGCAAATGCAAACAGAAAAGTGCTCATTCTAAAAAATACCCAGCGATAAACTAGTGTGACTTATTCTGACTAGGCCTCTCAGTTTTAGATTCAGAACGTCTCGGTTACGTATGGTAACCTTCGTTCCCTGAAGGAGGGAATGGAGACGTCACGTTGGATGACCGACGAATTGGGATCTCGCTTAGAGAGACCAATCTACTTTGA
>NW_015658045.1:21699-38302 GCF_001515625.1 Sinocyclocheilus rhinocerous | reverse complement strand
GACGGGTGGGGCGGCCTGCCTACGCCCAGCTCCACGGCGCCGCTTGCCGGAGCGGATGCAGCGCGGGAGCGGGGGGCGGACGCAGGGGGCCGTCCTTGGCGATGAGCAGGCTGGGGCGCTGCGGACGGGTGGACGCCTCAGTCTGCTTCTGTACAGCCAAGAACTGCTGGGCCAGGCTCTCGACCGCATCGCCGAAGAGGCCGGTCTGGGACACAGGGGCATTATTTTAGTGTGCTGAGGCGCACAGGGGAGATGATCATCTGCAACACAAACAGGGGGTAGTGCAGCCTGATGTGTGCAACCCACTCGACACGGGAAACCACCACCGCTGAAGCGCCGTACCGCCAACACGAAGAGCTCTCCAAGAGCGTGCTGAACTCGTTCAGTCTTCTTGTCTCAGTAGAGTAGTCAGGAGCAGAACGATGTGATCGCTCGGCTCCGAAGCGAAAAGCTGAATATGCGCTGCATTTGCTGCCTACTTATACTCACGCTGTGATCAGCGGCAGCTGGATGCAATAATCGCATGCCAATGTGCATTGGCTCGTTTAGTTTACACTCGAAGTAGATTGGTCTCTCTAAGCGAGATCCGACGTGACGTCGAGAGTGACCGACTGAAAGGGAACCTGAGGGATTCTCTAAGGCTGTAGTGTCACGGGTGCCATGTGACATTAAATGATTTGACTGTGTCTGCTCTCCCTACAGCCAGTCACACAGTCCCACAATCCCCCAATCCTATCCCATCATCCCCACATTGATGGAGAGCTGCTGGCACAGCACTTCTGCCAAACAGTCTTAGTTGAGCAGTGAGCTCAGCCCCGCAGGCCTGATTAATCACAACCTGGAGAGATCTCCACCTCAAGCACCAAAAAAAAGACACATAGATCAGTGTGCTTGTGTAGTATGTTCTAATTAACTCGAGATCAAACACTCGGCTCTGTTCAAGGAAAGTGAAGGAGACGGGCCACTTTCATAAGTTTTAATAGAAAAGTCACACTAATGAAGAACAAATAAGATCTAATAGCTTGTGTCAGAGCGAGAATTCAATTAAAATATGTGAATTAAAAAAAAACAATGTACTAAAAAGTCATTTATGATGTCATTGTCTTGTGAATGCAATGTGTTACATCAATTCCATTCCACCATTTGACCCATTATTAGAGCAAGATACCAATGATCTGTGCATTATTGCAAAAATTAAACAAAGACATTAGAGTCCTGATGACATCATGCATACAGTTATATATTCCTGAATAGTGATGAGAGTTGTAAAGAATGGTAACATACGGTTTTTAATAGCTAATGTTAACAAAGATTAATGAATACTGTAACAAATGTATTGTCCATTGTTAGTTAATGTTAGTTGATGTATTAACTTATGTTAAAGGGGTCATATGATGCGATTTCAATTTTTCCTTTCTCTTTGGAATGTTACAAGCTCTTGGTGCATAAAGAAGATCTGTAAAGTTGCAAAGACTAAAGTCTCAAATCCAAAGAGATATTCTTTATAAAAGTTAAGAGTCAACCACGCCTACCTAAAATGGCTCGTTCTAACACGCCCCCATATGTCTACGTCATGATGTGGGAAGATTTGCATAACGCCGCCCAAATGTTCGACGCGTTTCAGAAAGGCGGGGCATAGAGGAGAAATAATAATGTACAGTATGTGGAAAATAATGTGTTTTTTTAACCTTAAACAGCATAAACACTTTTCATTACACCAAATACACAAAATAATGTTCTTTTTAGCAACATCATATGACCCCTTTAACTAATTGGACCTTATTGGAAAAAGTTCCCTAAAGGGTTTAGTGATTTAATGATTTTAAGAAATAGATTTTTGGGAAAAATAGTTTATTTATTTGTTTATTTAGCTTAACATTTTTGTAAATGTGCCACAAATATTTTATTTTATTGTCTGGCGAAGAGCCTGTTAGCTCGAAACGTTACCTTGTATGAAGTCCATTATTCAATTGTTTTGCATTTTTGGAGCTTATGGTGTGCCGACTTTTATTTGTTTTTTATTATTTTCTTTGTTGAGCACCCAATTTTGAGCATTTTTTGCTGTTGATGTGCATGCTTTGGTTCCGTCTTTGTATGAATACTCATTTATTAGTTGTCTCTGATTAAGAAGGGATAGTTCATCATTTACGCAATTCGTTCATCATTTACACAACCTTATGTAGTTCCAAACTTGTAGGATTTATGTGCAACTTATTTTTTAATCTATATAACGGAAGTCATCTTTTTTGTGTGTTTTGCAGAAGCAAAAAAAATCATACAGTTTTAGAGTGGCATGAGCATGAGTAAATGATCACAGAATTTTTATATTTGGGTGAACAAACCCTTTAATGTGAAAGAATTCTATCACTTTTAAGACAAAAGTACTTATGTTGCTCCTAGAGCCCTTTATAACATCATAGTCCACCTTTTCCAAATTAGGAGATGTCTGCCTCGCTGTGACCGTCCACGTGAGCATGCGGAGCAGAAGGCTTAGTGGTGCATGTGCGCACCCGCCACTGAGTCTCTGCACTGATGAATGGTCGTCACAGCGATGGGGCAGCTTCATGAAGTTCAGCATGGTCGTCTAAATAAAAGCCTGTGCTTGCGTTACTCTGTGCTCATTTTAAACCCTGGCGCCGCTGTAGCTTGTTATTTTGTCAGGAAGATTAATGTCTGGACATGTCAAGTAAAGAAAGTGAATTCCCTCTTGAACACTATGTGTACGATTCCAACTGTAACTTGAATAGAATAAGAATCAGCCTCATGTTGTTTGTCCATCAGACTGTAAACATGGTGTTAGGAATGGAATTAATCATATATATATATATATATATATGTATTTAGAAATGTTGTATGTTTAGGAAAAAGTTTGGATTGGAAATTGTAATGTGAATATATATGAAGTAGGGTGGTGTTTCAAAAAACATAGCAAAATGAATGTGTGTTTGCTTGACACTGTGGCATTTCTTTATGCCGCAGATAACATCGTTTGATTTCATTTGACTTGATATGAGACTTAATGATATGATTTCGCAGCTTTGAAAATTACAAATCCCTCTGTTGTGCGTTCGTCTCATAACAAACCAAATGACAGAATGTGCTTCTCCTTACATCAAAGCGTCTTTCAATAAGCTGCAGAACGAAAATAACATCTACGTGGTTGCTCATCTGCTTAGAAAGCCTCAAAAACAGGCCTTTCGCAAAAAAACATAAGGGTAACCCTCAGATCATGAAATAACTGTCTTTTCATGACCTATGAAATGGCTTTTTGGAAACATCCTTGTAATACGCTATATTTTCCCTAAAGAGATGTAAAGCAAATGAAAGATCAGTGCTACATTGTCAGCCTACTTTGAGTTAATGCAGAACAAATGTATACCCGGCCTCTTTCATATTCATATTGTAAGCTGCCTGATCGGAGCACATCAGAACCTGCAGCGTAGCGTGTACCGGGGAAGGAATAGTGCGCGAGAGAGTGCGTTCCCTTTGCAGGAAACATAAAACGGTACTCAGGGATGAGGAGTAATTGCCTGAGTCTCTCCGCACTCGTAGGCTAATGAGGAACCATGTTGGCTCTAATCACAACACTGCTCCTCTGTCTCAATGAAAGAGCAGTTGTAGTCTCACAGGAATCCCTTTCCTGTCAGACCAGGGCATCGCTTTAGACTGAGTACTGACACAGACGAGGAACTTGACGCTGCTAACTCACTTAGTTTAGTAGCCAAGTCAAAGAGAAACTCGAAGCCTTAAGGGTGATAAAGTTGCACAAGGGAAAAAGACAATAGAAAGCTCGTAATTTGTTAGCGATATGTTTGTAACTAAAGTAACAAGAACTGTTACTCTTGTTGTAATAAAAAAAATACCACAGGTGAAAGTTAATTTGAGAGACTTTCGTTTGGATGTCGAGTCAATACTTGCTAAAGGAAAGTTATCTGCTACAGCAAATGATACCTCTCTAGAGAATGTGGGTTTACAACTCTGACAAGATGATTAAAAACTGCTTTAACTAGAGGATTGAAATGAAATGAAATTAAAAATCTTAAAAAAAAAAAAAAGTACAACACATGTATATCTGTTAACACCTCAACAAATGTTATTTTGTGACCCTTGAAGACACTTTAAGGCACTTAAAGCTCCATTAACTGGTAATTGAGTGAACTGTCCGTGGTGCTGAACTGCACTTGTTCATTCACTATGTAGATCAGGGGTGCCCAACCCTGGTCCTGGAAATCTTCCTGCAGAGTTCAGTTCCAACCCTGATCAAACACACCTGTCTGTAATTATCAAGTGCTCCTTCAGACCCTAATTAGTTGGTTCAGGTGTGTTTGATCAGGGTTGGAGCTAAACTCTGCAGGAAGGTAGATCTCCAGGAACAGGGTTGGGCACCCCTGATGTAGATAGACATGACAACTGGAGAAGGCAAAGAGAAAGGGGCTTCATGTAACCTATATTTGTGTTTTAATATTCTGCCACCAAAAATAACATTTTGATTACTATGTTTAAGTAGCATGACAGACTAATTAGGTTTAAATTAATTTTAAAATTTGGGATTGGTAAAATTTGTTACGTTTTTGTCTTATGTTTTAAACTTTGTTTAAACCATTTTTTTTAGGATGAAAATGAATAGAAAGTTTTTCATAATTTTTTTCAGGATGAATAGAGTTCAACAGCATTTATTTGAAACCGAATCTTTTGTAACATTATAAAAGTCTTCACTGTCACTTTTCATCAATTCAATACATCCTTCCTTAATTAAAGTATTCATTTCTTAGAGAGAAAAAAACAAAAACATGTTGACCCCAAACTTACATTAGTGTAGCTGTTTACAGAGAGACAGATCCATCCATAACGTAGCAAGTTCACCTATCTAGAACAGTAATCCAACTACTAAAAGGACTGTTTAGATCTTTACATCTTAAACTAAATTTTCATATGCTGAAATTTTTAACAAAAATATGAGCTGCACATTTTTGCTTTTAGACCCTCTTTAATGTCCTGCCCCATTATACGTGCATTGCTGCAAACATGTTCTTCAGTTTGTAAAACTGGCAAAAATCAAAAAGTCAAAATGATTGTCTGTGTTAATCAACAGCATGCCACTGATGCTCTCCATGGGGCTTAACTTGTTTTAAACCCTTTATTATAAAAATGGACATTCTCTCTCTATCTCTTGGTCTAACTTAAAATACTGTATTCCCAGCATGACTTCCACACTGTCCTTTAATGTTTTAAGTTTGAGGCAGTTGTAAGACGATTCATAGGGAGAGAGTCGTATTAAATAAAAAAGAGTGATAAAATTGCTGGCGCCCTCATACATTTCAAAGCTAATGTGACTAGCAATGCACTAGCATCACCTGCACACAGACTTGCTGTGGTAATTTGATTGATTTGTTGTGACAGCAGCCAAATAATTTAGAGTGAGAGGTGGTGTGAGTGTGTGTGTCTGTATGTTTTAGGGGGGTTACACCACATGTTCTTGAGACAACGATTCTCATCTGCCGTTCGCTTTGGATATTGTTCAGTTTTCTTTTCTTTCCCACTGAGTGTGATGCTGGGTGACTGCATATGACAGTGGCTTAGCCACAAAAATAACACAAATCATAATGTACACATACGCAGTTAGGTTGGCCCACACATTTCCAGGAGCTCAAACAGAAAGCACCTCACATCACAAACGTTAAACATCATTGCACAAAGTACAAATACATTTTACCACATCACACTCAAATGAAGCATGTGCACATACAAGAAATGTTAGTGTGTTATAGCGTGTGTTTTTGCAGGTTCTTTTTTTCCTGCCAGAATCACTTAAAATGATGTGCGTAAAACATCATGTCATTTAGCAGTTCATTTTCTATTATCAAAAAATGTATCGCAGTTTTCACACAAAAATATTAAGCAGCACAACTGTTTTCAACATTGATAATAATAAGAACCAAATCAGCATTTTAGAATGATTTCTGAAGGATGATATGAAACATAAATTAATGGCTACTGAAAATTCAGTTTTGCCATCACAGGAATAAATGATAATTTTAAATATATAAAAATAGAAAGGGTTGTTTTAAATTGTAATAATATTACTGTTTTTGCTGTATTTTTGATCAAATAAATGCAACCTTGGTGAGCATAAGCGACTTCTTGCAAAAACGTGAAAAATGAAAAATCGTACCAACCTTTTTAACAGTAGTCTATATACTGTATATACACACTGTTTAGTTGGTTTTTAAGTATTTATAAAAGCATGAATGGTAGGAGAAAGTTAATAACACACAAAAAAAAGAAGAAGAAAAGCTAAAAAGTAGAATATGAAAATTGCATGAGTCATGTTAATGATTGCATTTGTATTTGAGTGAATGGAGAGAGTCATCCTAAAAGAAAAAAGGATTGCATAGTTTTAATATTTATATTAATGGATTTTTTTACATGCATAATAGTACAATGATTATTCCAAACTGTGTTCGTTATACAGTTTATAAGTGGCACATCATGTCTGTTCACATTTAGCCATGATTTCATTGTGATTTTCTAGCATTTTAATCAGCTGATTTTGATAGTTATCAGCATTTGTTGTCCGTCACACTGAATACAATGATTAACTTTAGTCCTACTAAACAAAATAAGACCTAACTGCATCAGTTGTGCATGTGAAACGTTAAAAGGGCATGGAGTGTCCTTCGGGTGTCAAGTAAAATCAAGCTGTTAATGGTTGACATATTGGTGGCGTTTGTCATCTTGAAATGGCTTCACCAGCTGCCTGTCCTGCCACAAACTGTTCTGTCCTGCATGACTGGTGGCATTGTCACTCTGTTTAAACTGTGAAAAGAGGAAAAATCCCCGTCCTCTGAGAGAGAGAGAGCGAGAGAGAGAGGAAGAGAAATGGAGGGGGGTGTGAAGAAAGATGGGAAAAGACAATAATAATGGTAATCGGATGTGGCTTTGTCCGTTTCAATCAAGGAGGCCACATTGCTTTGTCCCTCCTGTGGTAAAACCAAAAGAGACACACAAGCCACGACCCGGGATGCAGAGCGGCCCACATATACAGTATGCCTCCGTGATTCTGCTGGGATTTAGCCTCCCTCCACTCATCCATGTTCGATACATATTTTATGGTAATTGCATCAGTCTACAAATAATTGGGAAGTGCCAGTAATGTTTTTTTAAAGGAGTGAACTGGCAGTTTTCTCTCCCGATGAAGAACTGGTGCACGGAGGCCTGAAATAACTTAAGCCTCTCAAACTGGCATTAAATTAAACCTATCGTTTAGAGCGCGTTAACCACGCTTCCTCCTAAAGCCCCCCACCCCCACCCCACCGAGCGGCTGAGACTACAGCTCTCTGGAGGTAGAACATCTGAAGCAAAGCCACATATTTGTGCTGGTGGAGTCCAGCCCTGTGCCCATGCTCACTCAGATATGTAATGAAAGAGTAGGAGGCTGTTGGAGTAAGGGATATACATACATTCTGCAAACTGCTCAGGACACACTAGACATGGGATTAAAAAAAAAGCTAGAAAAGTAATGATGGAAGGAGGTGGAGGAGGAAGGAGAAACATAAGAGGTTTGGGAAATATTGGAATGAGAAATTATATGAAAAAAGATTATTGTTTCATAATCCAAAGAAGTCGTCAGAACTAGATTTATAAATTTGGATTTAGATGTTTTTCTGTGTGAAAGTCTGTACTGTGATGCTACTGTGTTGTGGATGGTTGACAATGTGTTGATAATGAGTGGTGTTTAGTGTGCTGCTATGCATCTTCTGGGTGTTTCTTCAACTTTGGTCACTTTAATGTTTCAAGGGTTGATTTTTCTTAAAACAAGCAATTTTACTTTGTTCTATTTAATATATGAAATTTACATAAAAAACATTTTAATGCTAATTAAAATTATTTCTAAATTCTTAAAAAAAAATGACAGTTGTCCCTCAGTTGTTGCACACCAAAAAACTAAAGTTAGCCTACTTGTTTTTCCAAGAAGACTAGTGTCGGTGAAGAGCTTGAAATGAAATATGAGACGTGATAAATCAAGCCAAATATTGTTCTTTAACAGAATATTGTGTGTCACTTCCAATCAAGCTGTAATTTTGTCAGATTTTTACCAAATATATTTAATAACTTGTATTTAGGATACATAAAACACTAGCTGTGAAATTAGGCTTGACAAGACAAAAGAGTCTACCATTTTACTCTAAATATCTATAAATGAAATTTTAACCACTGTCATTTTCACCACAGGAAACATTTAAATGCATCATTTGAGATTTGGTGGAAATTACACTGTGGTGGGAATTTTCATGACTTTCAGAAAACAAAAATTACAGGATTGTCCTACGATGTAAGTATGTACACTGTTACATTGTTAGACGTTTTTTTTTGTTTTAAAATAAACTAACTGAATTTAAATGCTAAAACGTGCAATAAAAATGCAAACTGCAATCATATTTTATATCTATATATTTTCCCCTCAACAACTATTGTTTTTATTGAAGAACATACAGTTCTTGAAACTTCTAGAGGCACACATTTAAATGTGGCTAGTTAATTTAATATATGTCCCAGTTTGTGATAATAAAAAGTTTGAAAACAAGCAATGTCATAATTACAGCAGACATAACAAGAAGAAATATTTTAGCCTGTACCAGTGTGGGTACTTAGAAAAGTAACGGCACATCTCTCCTCATCGATTTATGCGCTGAAGTTTAATACTTAGGGCTAGTGGTTTGATAAACCAGATAGGATGGGTTCTGAAGCCCTTGTTTAAATGCTTAAAGCCAAGTCATTCAGCACAGAGGTACTATATTCCTGTTGTAATTTTCAGTACCTTGTCCCCTATCTTATTAAAATCCTTACATAGACTTCTGAGACACATTTCATAGGCTTTCTGTTGTCAAGCTCTGGAAATGGAAATTGATTAGTGATTTACATGGTCAGTGAGAGGCGCATGAACTGACGAAACACTGTAAATGAAATATTAGAGTCAGAGCAAGCAGAAGGCGAAAGAGAGCTGGTAATCTGTGGGGACTGTTATTCCTGTCTGGAAGAACCGGGTAGCGTTTTTACATTTATCTGGGTTCTGCATGACTCGTAATGCTAATGGTAATTTCATGGGAGTGAAACGGAATGAAAATGGGGTTATCACACTCCACTGACAATGTGCGATTGTGCTCTGTCACAGGACCTCGTAAACCATATTTCATTCTTTTGTGTGGGTGTTTGTGTGTGTGAAGTGCATGTGTGTATAATGTGACTTATGGCTGGAACTCCCCTGCAATTTACTGTAAGAACTGAAACAATTAGACTGAGAGCGAGAACAAAACGTGTTTGCACGACGATATAGAGCTTGTTGTGACCTATACACCTTCTTGTGTAAGTAAATGATATGTACAAATATGGTAATTAGGCTTCTTAATGGATGGAAACAACGAATGTTTGGGCCTTTTGAGTGGCACACGTCGCTTTTATTTAATTTTAACTGAAAAATCACACTGCATTTCACCCTCTGCGGAAAGTCAAGTTTGGCATTATTACAGCACCCCGGGAAGTTTTCAAGAAAGCCCAAAAATGCGTAGGTGTTCAAATGAATTTTGCTCTGGCCACTTATGGCTTAAAAGAAGAAAATTTTTTTCGATAAAGTACAGCGAAATCTCCAAATGAAAACAAGTGTATTGAATGTCCAAAACGATCAATAGCAACCTTGCAGCTTATCATTGCTGACTTACAACGGAATCAATAAAAAACCTACACAAATCTGGCTTCGTCATTATGACTGTGCCATTCAATCAATTTCTAAAGAAGCACCCTATCAATACACACCACAGAGCGTTTTAATACAAGTGCTATAACTTTCTTTTCCTCTTTCGCTTAAGCTGCTGCAGGTATATTAACAATTCAATCCATAGAAACGCCGCAAACGTATTTTAATAAGGATCACTATTCAAGCCGATAGTGAGTGACACATGATAAGCGTTTCATTTGTCATTTCATATCAGATGAAAAGCCTAAATATGAGAGGGTCCAGAATTTGACCCTTCGGTCGGGTGAAGGTCTATATCTCAGATAACGCTGCTTGCCCTCCTCTCTCGGGAAACACAAGATGCTGTGGTGATTTTTGACACGGCAGATGGTGCTGAAACCAAGCCTTTTTGGAAGCAACAGACAGGCTAAAAGCTATCTGCGGTTTCTAATTGCCATCTCAGGGCCTAATTACTTTAATTAATAGATGTGCTTTCTGGGGAAGGGCTTCAGATTCAAGGGTCTTCTGTAAGTGTTAAGGGGCCCTAAAAGGCCTCAGAGGAAGGCAGGGTGGAGTGTAATGGTCCCTGAGGGCTCCTTGCTGAAAACACAGCAGGCACATCAGGGTTGGATCATGTAGCTGGTAAGTAGACCACAGATGTGAGAGAAGAGGAGATATCGTCACATTAAACTCCTACATCTTTCACAAACAGGGCCGAGTGTTGGACACCGCTGGAAGAGGAGAGGAGGGGGCTGAGGGCATTGAGACACACTCAAACTCAAACATGGAACTTTTCACCCTCTCAATCTTTTTTTTTTTCTTACCCATTTCTTTCTCATGTTTTTTTATTTCTGTTGTTCATTGTCCTTCTGTCATTGTTAATTTTCTTCTCTATTCTCTGTAGTTTTCTCTTAAAAAGGTGTTTACGGTATTCAGAATCGTAATATTGTGTATTTTATTTTGTTTTCGCAGAATTCCCATAGATACAGAATTTTAGAATTTTAGAATTTCCATTTAGAATTTCCAGGCCTGGAAAAGTCATTAAAGTTAATAATACTCTAAAAATTCACATACATTTACTAAAATTCTAAATCATGGACATTTCTATAAACAGTATTTATTTATTTTTTCATTTCTAACATTTTTTCATTTCTAAAATTGTCAGTCCAGTCTTATTTAAAATAAATAAAATAAATAAAAATCCTTATGTAATCAATCATGGAAAAGTCATTAAAAATGAATAATAGCTTATTAATTATAATTAAATTATTTACAATTAATAATAATAATTACTACAATTTAAAATTTTATATATTTAAAAAAAAAATTAATATAGAATTTGTCAGTCCAATATTATCTATCTATCTATCTATCTATCTATCTATCTATCCATCCATCCATCCATCCATCCATCCATCTATCTAATCTGTATGTCTGTCATTGAATATAACAAAGTTGATGCACTATTACGTCTTTTTTTTTGTAAGGCAGTAATGTAAATGTAGTGCGGATCATAATTTCCTATACTAAGTAACTCAACAGATTGACGCACCAAAATAAAAAGATCAAGTAACGCAAGAGCGCAGTGCAAACGACGTTGTTAAACAGTAATGTAAATGTTAAAATTTTTCTTTTGAAAATTCTCATTTGACATATTAAATATTATGATAATGTGCTCTTTTTCTTATATTGTCAGAGGAAATGATGACCTTCACTGACAGAAAGTCCAAAAGAGCGGCGTCCACATAATGTGTGCACGGCTTGTGTGCATTACAATATTACATCATGATTAATCTCCTCTCTGTGAGCCCTACGTGTGATATTAGCCATAGCAAGTTCTATTTGCTTTCCCGGCCTGGGCAGTTAATGTTAAAAAAATTGGAAAAAGAAATAACATCCATCAGCTAATATGCTTCCACACATCTCAGACCCTATTTCTTTCCTCTCCTTCCCTCCTTGTTAGTCTTTCCCTCCATCTTTCCACCCCCTTCTTCTTCCTCCTTCTCCTCCTCCTACCCATCACGCCCGTTGTCGGTGTCCTGCACGAGCGAGAGATGCGCGCGTGTACATCCGGGCCGCATACATTTGCTCTGATGATGTATTGTCCTGCTGAGGAGTTTCATTTACTGTGGCTGGCCTCTGCTGAACCTGTTGCTAGTCACTGAGCACGATAAGCGCATAAGTAGCACGCCACTACATTCATCATGTATCGCTCAGACCACTCAAATACCTCATAGGCCATGCAGGAGAGAAACTACTAAACCGGCAGAAAGGATCACGGTGCTTTTCTCGAAAAGCTGAGGTCGTACTAAACACCATATACTTGTTTTGTTTTTTTCTCCCCAAAGAACTATGCAAGGACGTCTGCTGTTTAAAATGTTGTTGCAAAACTGTTTGCGAGCTTGTAAAATGGTTCAGTGTATGTCAGGGACAACCAAAAAAATAAAAAAATGTGTTGAACAACGTACACAAATTTGTACGTATTTGATATTTCAGGATAATTTGCGTTTCGAATCAGCGGGTGACTTTTCTATTTGCATTTTCTTGCCCTATTGGGTTTTATTAAAGTGCATTAGGAATCACAAGCGGTGTCATGTCACTTAGAGCTCTACATTTCAACAGAGCGGCTGCCCGCGGGCATGATGCTCCTCTCCCCTTCATTCGGTAGCACGCAATAGTGCTTAAATGCTCCGCGAGACGAGCAAAAGGAATAATTAAAGAGGTGAAATATAGTGGGATAAGGATTTAGGGCAAATCCTGTTGTTTAAAGCCGTTTCATTCCATTGAAACATATTTTTCTTTTACACACTTTCTCGGAGCCCTGGTTTACACCCCGAATTGGTTTTTCGGTTACATGCGTACACATTCCGTCTTGTGTTTTCAAAGGCCAAAGCAAAGCACAATGCAGGCAGCGAACAACAAAGACCTTATGATGTACGCGCATTGTCTGTAAATCACTTCATTTCGACCGCGCTGCCTGCGCAGCATTGCGCTTATCAACTTCAGGGATGCAGCTGCGGGCGGAACAACAATGATATAAAAAAATATATTTTTTAATAGCAGGCGGAACGGGAGTGTAATCCTCCAATCTGCCTTTTCTGAAAACATTTCTTCGTTTCTAATATGGACGGAATTGCTATCGAAAGCAGACTTTAAATGAGGCTGTAATATGATGTGGATGGGCCAATTCTGTACCGTCGTCCACCTTTCCTCACTTTAAAAGTGCCCCCTCATTCCCCCCTCATGCTTTTACTGTCAGTCAAAGAGCACTCTTTCTCCCTGGTGCATCAGGGCCCGGCAGTATTGATTTTTCCACCCACTGAAACCACCTTGTGAGCATAAATTTTGCATTAGACACTAAGGGGAAAGCAGGCGGGGGGACAGGACCTCGGGTACTGGGCACATGGGAGGGAAGGCAGACAGGTATTGGGGAAAGAGAAAGAAGGAGATGGTGAGCACAGGTAATATTAGTGTGTTAAAGTAGGTGGTGACTGCAAAAAAGAACTACACTTAGCATATTTAAAAAATATACTTAACTGAATGTAATGTTTTGTACACTTGATTGCATGTAATTTCCAATTAATTAAAAATGTAGTATAGTTTAAACGTATAGTAAATGCAATTAGTCACACTTTAGAGTTATTTTATTGATGCTCGTAAGTAGGACTTAAGTATGTCTTTACATGTAATTTCATAATTACTTGTGTTATCTTTGAAATATGGTTAAATAATTAAACTAAACAAACTGTCATTACGTGTAATTTCTGTTAAAATTTGTTTGTAATTACACATTTGTAATGATGAAGTAGCAATTAGTTCTTTTAAAATAGTATCTTTAAATGTAACTTTAAATGTTTACATGTAAATAGGTTTTTATGTTTTACTTGAAGAAAGAATACAAATAAACAGTTTTAACTATTGAATTTCCACCCAAGACACATTCCGAGGCTCTGTAAAAAGTTTTTATCGTAAAACTCTCTACTTTTACACCTTGTTCTCTCTGGAAGTCAGCCCAGAAATCTTTAAATCCCAGCAGAGCCCATCGCAGTAATACACTTTGATCAGACATGCATGTCAGACAGGAGGCTTTGTGGTCTGATCCCAACACACTGTCCACTTCAGCGCTATAAACACTCAGGGCCTCTCAACTGCAGTCTAACCTCTTTTCCATTTAGCATTGTCTGATCCAATCCAAATCGCTGATAGGGAATCATGTAATAATGTCTGAGCTCCACTGTAAGCACTGGAGATGCAGTCTGCTAAAGCTAGTACAGATTTTTATTTTATTATTATTTTAAAGCCAGGCCTTTTCTTCAGGAAACTATTTAAGTAAGGTTTTATTTATTTGACAAACATACAGTAGAAACTAAAACATTGTATATTTTACGAACTGTATATATATATATATACAGTGGGTACGGAAAGTATTCAGACCCCCTTAAATTTTTTCTTTCTTGGCTGGGTAGAAAGTAAGTTCAAAAGAACAGCATTTATTCGAATGAGACATATTTTGTAACATTATAAATGTCTTTAATATCACTTTTGATTAATTGGAAGCATCTTTGCTGAATAAAAGTTTTCTTTTATTTATTAAAGAAAAACACCCACGACCACGTCATTTAATATTTTTTAAACTTTAAACTTGTTTTAGGTTGTCCGATAAAACATTTAAAAAATATATATTTGTATATCTCAACCCTCTATTATTCTACACTTTAAGTTGTGGTATAAATAAATCATGGGTGACAAATATGCCATTTATTTGCATTACTTTATTTTAGGTCTAAGGGGGTCTGAATACTTTCCGTACCCACTGTATATATATAATTTCACAATATTTCTGTTTTTACTGTATTTTTATCAAATAAATGCAGCTTTGGTGAGCATTAGAGACTTCTTTCAAAAACATAAAAAAAAACTTATTGACCCTAAATGTTCAAAAGATGGTGTATGAATAAATATTATTTTATCTTTTAGTATGTGTACTATCTATATAGGAGACTGGGGCTACTTTTCACAGAGACTATATCTGAGTAAGGTTCTGAGTCAAAAGCCCAATTACACAAATTCTCTAACCATTGTTTTGCATGTTAGTTGCAAACATCGTTCAAAATAAGTTTTCAGTTATTGTTTTGTCTTTGGTAACTGTGTTACTTGCATTAAGCCTTTAAATATTAAATAATAACATTAAATAATGACAGCTTTCCACTTTTGATTCTTGTTAGGTTCCTTTATATTGTTATTAGGTGACCAATCATAAAATTATTAGTAATTTCCTTAACCAGTTTCACTCAACAAATGTTGTAATACCCAATAATACCATCCTACATCTATTGTTCTGTTCCTTTCACTTGTTTCCTACACATTTTTCTTCCACCACAGTCGTTTCTCACAGAATTAATTAACTCAGCGTTACTCACTTTGCCCTTGCAATTGGCCTTTAATTCACTGTGCATACACAGCCTGTGTGTGTGTGTGTGTGTGTGTGTGACTTTATTTCGCCGTCACTATTATTTCTAAAGTGGCCTGCATCATTAAAATTGTGTACTATTTTTAGTAGCAGTCACTTTGTCAGGTCTTTAACAGGATTAACAAGTCAGTCAATAAGATGCATGCATGCACATGCAAATAGATTTTGCATTTTAATTGTCAGTTAATCTGCCTGTTACACTCTATGATCAATATTTCTTATAACCTAACTAATTTTACACACAGATCAGTCTCAGACACACGTTGTTGTGTTCGTCAGGTGGACATCCCCAGAGGAAGGGGTGTTATATGGGACAGACAGACAGCGTACGGTATTAATAAGACAGGTGGATACTCTGCTCTGCCCTGCAAACTCTCTTTGATACTAGAAACAAAAATATTGCTATCACCCTGCAGGTTCTTCACGACCTCTGCGCTGACCTCTGACAATCAGACTCTCCATGCTTCACACACAGCCACACACACACACTTACTCACATCAAACACACGACTTGATTTGTGATGATTTTTACACAGTTTGGCGCACACACGTACACAGGGTCACTGAGGTGAGGGGAATGAGCTTCTGTTAAACAGAGGCGTCTCTGTGATCTGTTCTGGAGAATTCAGTTTGCTGCTACTTTGCTTGAGTTCAGGTTGGTCTCAAGAAGAAGAAAGAAAGAAAAAAAGGTACTAAATTGGAGTGGCTTCAGGTGCAGGAAGGCAAAACAGAGCATCCATACGTCAGGCGGGTCACAGAACCTGTCAGGATGGGCCTCAGCTTCATTTGTGTGCCCACTGAGAAGGTTGTCAGGTATTATTTCATAACTATGAACTTCAGAGGGTCTGACAGGCTTTCTATGTCTCCTCTTTACTTTTGCTTATGGAAAAAATGAATTAAATAGTCTGGTAATCTACCTGTCAATTCATGTTTCAATATGACGTGATTTGAATGTATTATGACCTTTAAAAGAGAAAAAGTAAAGCACGCTGTATATAGTGAGCTGCAAATGTAGTTGCTTTGTCCAAAGGCAGTGCATTTATTATTTATTTGTATTATATTGTCAAATAAGCCATGCTAACAGAGTGCTGAAGTATGTTGTGGTTTACTAACTTTATGAAAAAAATATATTAATAATAATATTACAAATAAAATAATAATTTAGTTAATATTAATAATATAATATAAAATAGACATGTTGTATGCTAAGTAAAAATGATGTGAAAGAACATATTGAAGTATTTTTATTTTTCTACAGTTATATACAGTATATATATAAAAACATGTTTACATAAAAGTTTTACGCACACACACACACACAAAGAAAAGACATGGAAATAATGTACACTACTTTGGGATCAGTAAGATTTTGTAATGTATACAAACAATTTTTTGTGGAAATT
>NW_015658045.1:0-21556 GCF_001515625.1 Sinocyclocheilus rhinocerous | reverse complement strand
GTGTGTTTCCTTGTTCCCTAGATGTGATTAAAATCTATATGTTTGAATTCCTCTCCTCGCTCCTTCGTCTCTGTGCTGCTCACAGTAGCGAATCATGACACTAAACATGTTGTCTTAACATGCCCTGTGGTCCATATGAGAACTGCTAGATTCAATACAATACTATTGTTGCCTTGCATCCTTGAATTTTCTTCATTCTATATATACGTGAAATAAATCTGCTTTATCCACAATGGGAAGCCGGTGTAAAGGTACATTTTCAGTGGAACTGAATAGAACAATGCTGTTGTTGCTATTATTACATATGTTTCCATTATGCAAGAATGCAAGTTATTATTATTATTTTTTACAATAAAGTTAAGGTAGCAGTTGAAAGTGCTCGGGAGGTGAGAATGTACATGAGATCCAGGCTAGAAACTAAATTCCCACTGTCATGCGTTATGTTACCATTGTTCAGGTGGTTATAGAGGATTACTTTTATGTTACCACGCTAAAGCGTCGTCTGCTGTCCATGTCCTTGTGTTCTGTTCCTATAAATACTCCAATGAAGTAAACAGCATTCCTGCTTGTATTGTGTTTCAATGCATTCAGACATTTGCAGCTCTGTCATTGCTCTCGCACCTGACTCTTTAACTCAAGGTCTGCATCGCAGAAGCGCACACAGCCTCCTCTTTCCCGCGCAGTGAGACTGGGTCTGTTTAAAGGAGAACGGAAGGTTAGCAATGTTTCGTAACGAGATGACAGAGTTTATAAAGCACTCGCTCTCAACCACAGTTTTACCTGCAGTGCTGCCCATATAATAGGGCCACATGGGGCTTCTCTACAATCCTGTTCCTCTCTCTCTCTCTCTCTCTCTCTCTCTCTCTATTTGTTTTTCTTTTCTTTATATTCTTTTGTTGTTCTGTCTCTTTTTCTGGTCTCACGACTGCTGCGGAAGGAGACCCTCTCATCACCTTTGATCTTCCCCTTGGTTTCGATAATATTTTTGACAGGATTCAGGGTTTCTCTTTTCTTTGTCCTTTTTTTCTGTCCTCCTCCTATTCTTTTCATTTATTTTCTACTTGTAGCAGCTCGCTCAGCTCCCTCTATAGTCGTGCGATGGAGCGCCACATATGTACACACTGTCAAGGCCTGCGAGACAACTTGCCCCAACATTTCAAGTGTGAATTGGACTCTTGGAATTTTCCCCGGCGCAGATGATATATATAATTCATGCTGGGGTGTGAGAGCAGTGTCAACGTGTCAGGCGATTGAAGAAATGTAAAAGTGGACTGTTTACTGGTCGAGAGACACACTCTTTTTTTCTTTTCTTCTCGGAGTAGGGGAAAGAGAGCTTATGGTTCATCAAAACCTCGCCTGCCTGTCTGGTTGTGATGCACGGGGAGCCACACTAATCAAAGAAATGTCAGCACCAATGTATTTTCTTAGTTATCTTCAGGAAAAAAAATGTCCTGGTTTTAATTATTCAACTGCATCAATTAATTATGGTCACTTCTTGTCAAGTACGCTGTGCACAAACACATGCTTGATGATACATCACGATTCTCACTTTGTAGCTGAGCATCGATCCATTGTTCAGATATTTTGTGATTTATTTTTGGGATGCTTATTTGGCAGCGATTAAAAACCCCCTGATGTTAGTAAACTAGATGATATATATATATATATATATATATTAGAACAGGCGGTTTTATATATCAATTAGAACAAACGGTTTACAGGATAATTATCGAAAATATCCTAAACAATATCTTTAAAAAGATATTTGCTTAAAAGTAAAAGATCTCTTTAGAGAATGCATTAAGACATTTTTTCTTACCACACGTATTTATTTATTCATTCATTCATTGATTTATTTGGTATGATATAACTTATATCATAACTTAAACAGTTTTGCAGGAAAACAAGACAAAAATATGGAAATTGTGCAATGTGCATGAACAGGATAATTTGAGTCACACCTTTTAGTAATATGGTTGTCAGTCTTGAACACTGTGTAGATTCAACACTTAAATGGATTCAAATATTGAGATATTGCAGTGAGATATCATCTCAGTGCCACCAAAGGAGAACATCTTGGTGGCCTGGTGGATTTCTGTTATAACTCCAAATAATGGTGCCCATAAAACGTGTGTGACATCTTGGCTTTAAGTGCAGTGTAGAAGAGGCATCTCTGTTTGATGACTTCTCAGTGAAGAGTTCATTATCAGAACATTGAGCAGAGGTCAGGCATCTGTCTGCAAAGCGTTGCTCTGATTCCTACAGAGAACGTTCAAACAGAAAGTCACATTGGTTCATTCTGATGTGTTAGCAGTCTGTTTTTTCACTGTTGGCATTCCTAATATGGATAATTTGAGTCGACTTTTTTTATGTGAGTCATCCTTCAGTGAGTGCAGGAATAAGACTGATTTTGACAAACATGAGAATGGAAGAAGCTCCTTTAAGGGTATGACCTGTAGGCCATCTTGTTCTGTCATGGACAGTCCAGTGAAGTCCAGCTCAATGTATAGGTCTTTTACAGAGTAAACTTGTTTCTCCGATCTCAGCAGAGTGTCTGGTGAGTCAGAAGGCTGACACAATTTAGGCTCTACTGCTTTCTTATATATAAGAAGTCTACCATGACTTCATGGGAATTACAACAAAATGCTTCTCTTCATGTACCACAAAAACATAAAGGCTTTGACACGTGCATTCAGAGTTTCTAGTACACATCAATGATGTTCCTTGTATTCAGAGAAAAAAAATATAGGCAAGAAAAAAACATGGTACATAGTAACATTCCTTCATTTTTGTACGCACCTTCACTGTATTCATAATGAATTTTCTTAACACTGAAAAGAAAAATATATATTTTTATTAGTATTTTTTTTATATTTTTCCAATATAAAAATATGCTGTATATGCACTACTGTTCAAAAACGTTTTTTTAAAGAACTCAATACTTTTATTCAGGAAGGAGTCTTTATATTGTTCAAAAATTACTCTAAAGACATTTATAATGTCACAAAAAGATTTTATCAAAAATGCTATTCTTTAAATGTTCTGTTCATCAAATAATCCTGAAAAAAGCATACTTCATCAAGAAGCATATAGTTTCCAACTAATAATAACAACAGAAAAGCAACTAATAATTGTAAAAAATGTAAAATGTAAAAAATTTAAAATATATTAAAATAGAAAACAGTTATTTTAAATTATAAATAAATGCAGCCTTGGTGAACATAAGACTTTCAAAAACATAACAAAACAGTAGTATACATTCTAAAAAACAAGATCATTTGAATTTCATGAAAATTTGTTAGACTTGCAAGACATGACTAATGTATTAAAACTTGTTTTCAGATATTACATCTGGAATTGTTTTTCTAACGCAATGTCAGATATTTTTATTGTTACTGTTTTAATACACAAATCCAAAAAAAAATCAAAAATCAAAAATCATTTGAAAGGGTTTTGTTTAAAATAAGAAAAAGTTTAAAGGGGTCATATGATGCAGCTAAAAAGAACATTATTTTGTGCGTGAACATTTGGGCGTTGTTATGCAAATCTTCCCACATAGTGTGGGGGCGTGTTAGAACGAGCCATTTTAGGTAGGTGTGGCTGACTCTTAACTTTTATAAAGAATATCTCTTTGGATTTGAGACTTTAGTCTTTGCAACTTTACAGATCTTCTTTATGCACCAAGAGCTTGTAACACTCCAAAGAGAAAGGAAAAATTTAAATCGCATCATATGACCCCTTTAAGTTTCCTTTCAGGAACTCGAGCTGCGTCAAAACGCTATGGGAACGCCTTCAGTGTTCGTGCTCTGAATCACGTGTGTAATCAGTCCAATGGATGGGCGAGACGTCACGGGCGGGGTGACGTAGTGACCAGGATCCTTAAAAGCACGTGCGGTGGATACAGCATCAGCTTTCTGTCATTCAGCAAGCGCTCTGTGTGTGTGTCAGTCACTATTTGTTGTGAGTCTTATTTAGTGTTGTTTGTCCACTTTATAAGCTCCATTATGTCAAAGCTTCAGCCAAAAAGAAGCATTTGGGCGAGAGCAGGCAGCGTTTCAGGCTGTGTGTTCCTCCCTGCCCGTGCTACAAAAAAAGTTTCGGGTGGGGACACACACAGTTTTTGTGTTGTCTGCTTGGGAGCAAAGCACGCAGAGTCAGCTCTCGAGGCAGGGCTCGACGCTCCGTCTGTCTTCCTCCAAGGAGGTGGACGTGGAGGATGTCGATGAGCTTTCAGTTGCACAAGCATGTTATGTCTAATATTATAATGAGCACCATTTACTGGTGAGCGGAGCTCGTGCAGTCAGCTCTCGAGTTTGTTTTTGGCCAGGCTCAGGTGGACCTGTTTGCGACTCAGGAGACATCACACTGTCCCCTCTGGTTCTCTCCGACTCATCCAGCTCCACTGTAAAGCTTATGCTAAGCGGTGGATCAGGATGCTATTCCATAGCCTTGAGTCCTCTGATCTCCCCTCTCCTTTGGGGATCAAGGCTCACTCCTTATGAAGATGGCCTTCGGGACGCTGAGGGATGTCCCCGCCTACTTTGTCAGGTGCCTACCTGCATTCTGTGCCATTCCTGGCTCATTTATCTCGCCTTAGCTGTGCTCTTCCACACTAGGCAGGGATTTGTAAGTCTGGCAGCGTGGGCATACTCGTTCCCATAACGTTTTGACGCAGCTCAAGTTCCTGAAAGGGAATGTCTCAGGTTACGCATGTAACCATGGTTCCCTGAGGGAACGAGACACTGCGTCTCAGTGCCATACTTCCGGCATCCCTGCGAGCGCTTACTTCATTTCCCAGAAGCTGCCGCTGTATCCACCGCACATGCTTTTAAGCGCTTTTTAGTGCTTTTAAGCGTCCTGGTCACTACGTCACCCCGCCTGTGACGTCTCGCCAATCCATTGGACTGATTACACACGTAATTTAGAGCATGGTCACGCTGAAGACGTCCCCATAGCGTTTTGACTGAGCATCTCGTTCCCTCAGGGAACCATAGTTACATGCGTAACCTGAGACGTTTTTCCTCAAGGCAAAACTGCTTGAGGACCCAGGACAAAGCCTTGAGGAACACTCTTCACCTGGGGTGTGTTAAAAGAGCTTCTCTATTGGTTTTTGAGCTGCACTTTCTGGTTTTATCCCAATGGTCCATGATTAGATTTTACTGCTAAGAGTCATGTGAGACCCTCTTATTAATCCAAAGAGAGATTGGCACTGGAGACGACAGCATCATTACCTTGCCCTTCGCTGTGTGTGAGAGTGAAAGAAAGAGAGTGATAAGTGTGCATGTATGTGTAGGTGTGTGTGTGTTTGTGTGTGTGTCGAGGGGTTTGCTTAAGTTTAAAGATCTGAAGTTTAATAATGCATTATTTCAGCTGCTTTTGTGTAAACACAGATCTAAAATAAAGAATAGTTACAATTAATACTGTAATTTCATCTTTCTAATTAATGGGTTGTCATCTTGTTATATTTCCACAAACATCAGTTTTCCTGTTATGAGTTGTTGCTCCAAGAGATTTTTAAAGAGGAGAGGCCCATTTAAGAATTATTATAATTACTTTAAATGATGTCTAAAAGTCCTCAAGATGAGATGGAGGATGCTTTCTGACTTCAAAATAGTGGAACATCTTACCTCAGATGCTTCTTGAAGTCTTCTGCTTGGGCTGTTCAATAATTATAATGTACCAGAAAAGATACTATGTAATGGCCAGCAATCAGTGATGGTTCTGCAATTACAGACTAAGGAAAGCAATAAGTGGTACAAACACCATCATATTGTCCAGGCCAAGGGTTTACTTTTATTTGTAATCATAATTCTTGTGATTAAATATGATGCTTGTGTTTCGTTGAAGGTGATTTGATTGTTTTTTTGTTTGTTTATTTTTAATTATTATTTTATAAATACTTGGCAAAGAAAATGATAGAAATCAACACCTTTCTTCCTCTTTTTCTCATCACAGCTACCTCATCCTTAAGCTCTCAGCTCCAGCATCTTCAACAACTCCAACAGCTACAGCATCACCAGCAACAGCATCATCATCAACAACAACAGCAGCAGCAGCAACAACAACAACAACAACAGCAGCAGCGAGAACGAGAGCAGCGTGAAAGAGACCAACAACAAAGAGAACGTGAACGAGAGCAGCACCAACGGCTCTGCGGTCCAACGCATCTCCAGCCACCCAGCCATCATCAGCTCACTCCTCCGATTCAATCACAAGTCTCTGGACCTTCTCCGGGCTCCACCTGTACCTCCTCCAATCATAGCTCAGCCCATCCTCCCCAGTCTCCGCCCCCTCACAGGCAAAACCAATCACCAGCTCGCAGCTTGCCGTCACCTGTCACACCTCCTCTGCCACTACAGGTAAAATTAAATGAAAATTAAACCTTATTTATTTTATTTTATTATTTTATTTCATTTTATACAATTAAAGTAATGGGAGAAATTCACTTAACACTTCACATTTAAAATAATAACTGAATTTTTTAGAATTTTTCTGCATTCATATTATGACAGTCCAGAACTTGGTGTGTTTGATCTGGAAAAAAAGAGAGAGAAAAAAAGCCTTAATGTGATATCAAAATAAATTCCTCCTATTTCCAGACAGCCGTAGCCTGCAACCTTCTTTGTATTGCTCCTCACCCAGTTCAACTCTTGTTTACACACTAAAAGTGAAGTTATTTAAAGCTATAATATAAGTCGACTTGTGATGGGGAGCAGGTCCAGAGAGCTGCATGGCATGGGGGCAGTCGAGACTGAACGACTCAATGTAATGACCCCTAAATATGATGTCGCCTCACTTAAAGAACTCATTCTTCTACATTATTCACAACATGTCTGGAAGAATGGAGCTCTAGAGTGAGAAGAGGTCTAGGATGAATGTTAGAGAATGGGGCAGTAATTAAATTGAATGATTGAATCTGTCTGGGGAAATCTTGGATATTACAAATATTGTTTCTGGAGGAGGTGCCCGTTTGCCAAGCCTTTCCCTGAAAAAGAATGAAAATTGAAAGTTTATTGTTAAGAGTTTATCCCAGCCATCTTGCTAGCGACAGCAATAGACTATTATTGGAAATGAAGAGCTGCGGAATATTGAATTACGAGTAATGATGCTTTTGGTGTAATTTCATTTGAAACAATTTTATGATAATCACTTATTGACATGTTGTGAGAATGTATAGTTTATGCAGCCGATTGAACCAGATTAGTTTTCAACATATTTTATCTTTTGCAAATAACATCTTGCATTGGAAAGTCCAAAGAACCATATGCCAGTGTTGACTGGATAAGATGAGTTTGTTGATATTATATTTTGTTATCTGTTATTGTCATGCAGACTTATAAAATTGAAACAAACCCCACAGATGGCACACATGAGTCGTTGTTGCTTCAGTTAGCTAATGTCTTTTAAAGGGGCTATGTCATATCAAATTTGCTTCGATCTGACATTTTCATTAATAAAAAAGCTTTTTCAACTATGAAAATGTAACTTTAAGCCCACAAAACTTCCTCAAAATGAGCATTTATTGAAACTAATCTACAAAAAATGACTGCAACTTTGTGTAAAATTCAAATATGATAAAAAAAATTACTAACAATATAATATATGATCTGACCCCTTTAAATTTTCACATAGCTTATGTTTTAAATGACAAACATAAGTGATCTTTTCATGTCTTCCTCTCTTAGTCTGTCTGTCTATCCATCTGTTCCTCCTCTTATCTGGCTGTCTGAGTCGGTCACTAATAACATGCCCTCCTCCCTACATGTCCCAGTGGTTTCATTTCGGTTTGAGGGTCGCCTCTCCATCCTTCCCCGCATTCATCAGCGTCACAGCCCTTATTGCTCTGTGCTGTACCACAACCCCACTTCCCCTTCCCCCGTTTTATGGCTGCCATCAGTTTAGTAATTTATTTCACCTTCTGTCCCTCTGCCCAGCCTGTATACTCACCAGCTGGATCCTATGGGGCCCCACACTTAATGGTCTCCAGAGCCCAGAACTAGTGGTTTCTGTGGGATTCCTTAGGAAAGGCCAGCCTGATATGTCTTCATTTGCAGTGGAAGCACACCTGGTTTCGATCTGTCAAGTTATCATCAAGCCCTTCTGATGCATGATTCAGAATAAAGTAAATGTGAGGGTGTGACAATGGGGCCTCCAAATGCTTGGCTTTAATGCGTGATGTTGGCAGCCTCATTGGTTGTATGCAGGTCTAGATGTTTGTGAATTGTCCTAAATGGAAATGTGTATCTGATCATATGTGCACAGATTTTAATATATATTTGTGGTTGATCGTGTACAGTAGGTTTAAATTACTTTTAATAATTTTCAAAGTCAAAGAAAATGTCTGTGATTATATTGATACAATATTAGAAACATCTTTAAAAAGTTGCAATACTGCTTATCAGGATTTTAACCAAGGCAAAATCTGCATTTGGACCCAGGACAGAGACTTGTGGAACACCCTTCGCCTAGGGTTTGTTAGTAGAGCTTCTCTACAGGTTTTTAACTATGAGTCCTGTTAGCAGGTGAAATACTTGTACTTACCAGGGCTTTGACCAAGGCAAAACTGCTTGAGGACCCAGGACAAAGCCTTGAGGAACACTCATCACCTGGGGTGTGTTAAAAGAGCTTCTATATTGGTTTTTGAGCTGCACTTTCTGGTTTTATCCCAGTGGTCCATGGTTAGATTTTACTGCTAAGAATCATGTGAGACCCTCTTATTAATCCAAAGAGCGATTGGCACTGGAGATGACAGCATCATTATCTTGCCCTTCACTGTGTTTGAGAGTGAGAGAAAGAGAGTGATAAGTGTGCATGTATGTGTATGTGTGTGTGTATGTGTAGGGGGGTTTTAAGTTCCCACTTCATGGGGGTCCACATTACCACTTAACCATTGTGATTGTGTGTGTGCGGCAGGGTTTGCAGCCTGCCTGTCCTGTGGGTCTGCAGTTGTAATTGGGCTTATGTCTATGTCTGCTTGAGAAAGTTACAGCATACTTCACCAGAGTGCTGTTACTAGCCTTTAGGGGCAAGCACAGTTAGACACTGCAAACACCTAGAGAATTTTGAGAATGTGTATTTCCAGGATCTGTCATAATTATCCCTTCTGGTCACACAGGTACCACCCCGCCCTCTCGGTTTCTCTTGCCTCCCATTCCTCTCTTTGGGTGTAATCATTTTAGTAAGGGAGGGCAGACAGGTCTCCTATTATCTGAAGACACCTAAAGGCTCAGATAGAGGCCTTCTGTTGCTGAACTGACAACATGACAGCGTGTTAGCATCCCACTCTGATAATACCACAGTCAGTGTGTCCAGTGTATGAAGCTCACAAGTGCTCACCACCTGCACTCTCTCTCTCCCTCTGTCTCGCTCTCATTTTTCTTGTCTCGACTCTTTCTTTATTTGGTCAAAAGTTCAGACAGGGTTGTTTTTGGAGGTCTCTGACCCCGAGTTCCTTTAGACAGTTCAATTTTATGATTTTCCAGTAACATTTTTCGATAACACTTTACAATAAGGTTCCATTAGTTAATGTTAGTTAACGTATTAACTAACATGAACAAACAATGAACAATTCATTTATTACAGTATTTATTAATCTTTGTTCATGTTAGTTAATGAAAATACAGTTGTTCATTGTTAGTTCATGTTAATTTATAGTGAATTAACTAATGTTAACAAGCACAACTTTTGATTTTAATAATGCATTAGTAAATGTTGAAATTAACGTTAATAAATGCTGTAGAAATATTGTCCATTCTTAGTTCATGTTAACTAAAGTAGTTAACTAATGTTAACTAATGAACCTTATTGTAAAGTGTTACCCATTTTTCTGTAGGCAGTAATATTTTTAAACTGATTTAAGTGGAGATGCATGCTTGTTTCTTTATTTTAGTTTAACCGAGGTCTGACAAAACTAGCATTAATAATGGCAACTATCACTTAGATTATATTTGGATCTCAATTGTGGTGACGGCATCATTTAAATTTATAAATGTACTGTAACATATAATAAATGTATAACATCTACGAATAAAAAATAAATAGCAGTATTTAACTATATTTTGAATTTACTTAAATACACTATTAAATGATGACCCTTTTAGAATTGAGTTTTTTTTTTTTCGTTGAAACAAACTGATTTGCTGCTGATTTGCTTTTGTCCATATAATGTTGTTTCAGAACCAACTGACTTTTGTTTTATGGACAAAAACATTTTTTTTTTTCCAAAATATCTTCTGTGTTCAGCTACACAGGTTTGGAATGACTCAAAAGGGTGAGTAAATGTAGATTTTTGGGTGAACTATTAGGACCATTGCTATTTTTATTTAGCTACTCCACAACACTGTATCAAAAATCAAAATATTACCATTGCAATCTTGTAATCCAAAGTTTAAAACATCTCCCATCCATCTCCCCTTCTGTTTTTGAAAAACTGATTCTTTTACCTAATAGCAAACTCTAACAACAACAAAAAAATCTAAGAAAAAAAAAAGGAAGAAGAAGCAGGGAAGGCAGAGATGAGCGGTTGTGACGACAACCAGACGGTGGAGATTATGAATTTGTGAGATTATGAAAGTGTGTTAATTGGCTGATTAGCAGGATGGCTGGATTTGCAGGTGCTGATTGATTGGAGCGACGGGGTTTCTCCACGCTGAGGGGACTCGGGGATTTGAGGAGGAGGGGGCAGTTCGGTGGGCAAGCCGGTTACACCGGAATTGATCTTAATTAGATCTGAGAGACCTGCCACAGCAGAATGGTCACAGCGATTAAAATGAAAAACAGGAGAAATTACTGATCAAATTAATCATAATGTCAGCCTACAGCTGTAGGTCTGCTGTAATTTGCCACTCCACTGGCTTATATCAGCCCTAAGCCATACACACACGCACACTGATCTGTGGCAGAAAGAGAGAGAGGGGAGGAGGGCAGACCATCCATATACACACACACACACACTGAGTCAGGCACACTGAAATAGGCACATATACAGTATATACGCGTGTTGTGAAGATTTTGTGACGAAAGGTTGTGCTGTTTTTTGTGGAAACTGTGATACATGATACATTTTTCAGGATTCATTAATTTCATTGATTCATTGATAGAAAGTTCAAATGAACAGCATTTATTTTAAACATTTTTTTAACATTATAAATGTTAAATTATAAAATATATATATAAGGTCAAAGGCTCATGGTTTGGATGGTTACCCAAAACTACACCATTCTGATGATGAAAACATTTGTTCATTGCTGGCCATTTTCTTTTGCAATATACAGTATATTTATATATTTTTTTTTCTTTTAATGTAAAATAAATACTTTTTTAAAAGACATTTAAAGGCGCATAGTTCACACAAAAATAAGTACCTAAATAACTGCCATTGGGACAGCTGTAACGGACCATTTTCTCCAGGTATTATAGACCACCTCGGGCTCTCTTTCTCCCTTCTCTCAAATACAGTGGCTGTAAGGGTCTGCCTGGACCTCCGACCCAGAGTCTTACAATAGTATTTACAGGCTACTGCCCGGTATTCAGCCAATGCCAATTTACTGCCTCAGCATATGGACGACTCACCCCTGTCTCCTCTAGCTCTCCCCATTCCTAACTTTCATCGCTCTCCCCTTTCTCACCTAACCCTTTTTCTATCTCTCTCTCACTCGTTCATACTTTTCCTCAACCTCTCTAGACTGTACTGCGCCCTTACTTGTCCATCTTTCACCCCCGCTTTCTCTCCCACTCACCCGTCTCTCTAAGACACACCCCTCCTGATGTACTGATGTGTGCCACGGGAGGCTCAGACCCACGAGTGCTGCAATTATGCTGGCCTCTTCTCCTCTGTCCTTTCTATTTCTCTGCTCCTCTCTTCTCCTTTCCTCTCATCTACCTCCCTCTATCTTTGTCCTTTCTCCACCATTCCCCAGCAATCAGCCATCATTATAGCTCGCTCCTGAAACTCCATCCTTGCCAAGGTCAGGCACCCTTCCAACCCACATATGCTCATGGACAGACACATATACACACACATGGTGTTTTTGTCTTTTGTAATGCCCCCCCAAAACATGCTATTTTTTCTCTTGTAATGCCCCCCCCACCAGCCCCTGAGCACTACTTATGTGTTTTTTATTAAAATAAATTAATAAATAATAATAAATAAATTAACTAATTAATCCAGAGAAAAGTTTGGCATTGATAAGATTGTTTTTCATGTTTGTCAAGGCAGTCACCAAGGCTGCATTTATTTTATTAAAAAGTAAAAACAGTAATATTGTGAAATATTATATCAGTTTAAAAATAACTGTTTTTTTATTATTTGAATATATCTTAAAATTAATTTTATTCCTGTGAGGGCAAAGCTGAATTATCAGCAGCCATTACTCCAGTCTTTAGTGTCACATGGTTCTTCAGAAATCATTCTTATATTCTGATTTGGTGCTCAATAATCAGTGCTCAATAATCAGAAACCATAATACTTTTTTCACGAATAGAACAGCACTTATTTGAAAATGTAGTAGTAGCATTTGTAATAGTACTGTTACTATTTACTGTTACTTTGGATCAATTTATTGTGCCCTTGCTTAATAAAAGTATTAATTACTTTCAAAAAGCAATCTTTTTTAATTGAATATGTTAATCACAAGTGTTTTCATCTTGCCATTAGGCTTATACAAAGATGATTTTGGTAAATGCCAGATGGTTCCTGTTCTCAACATGAAATCAGAAAATACAGTTGAATTTATCCTGTGTACTTTAATACACATTAATGCACATTAATGACTTATTGGTTATCTAAGAGAAAGTTCTGCTTTTTAAGCAACATAAATCGCTCATTTTTCAGCTTGTCACCTCCAACGACTTGTCAGCAGAGAGCACTTTTCACAATCCAATCAATTCCGACTGGATAAAGTCAAGCCCCGCCCTAAATGTTTTTCTTATTGAACATCCAATTTTACTTGGTAGAGTACATAATAAAAGTGTGTTGCAGTGTTTCATGTTGACATTAATAATGTGTGTAACATTTTGCACAACGGGCTGCCTAAAGAGTGTGTAATTAGGTTGTAAGATTGTAATGTAGGATTTTTATTGTTTTGTTAATTATTCATGTTAAGGAAGATTTTAACATAGTACTCTATGTAACAGAAGTTTACTTTTATGGCAAAGAAACATCTAACCTCTGTCCTGTTCTCATTTTTCCTTTCCTCACTTGTTTCACTCACTCACTCACTCACTCACACACTCACTTATTAATGCAGCCCAATAGACAGCCCTTCTTAAGAAGGCAGAAAATTGCCTTACATAACGAAACTCACACTATATGAAAATACAAATGTGCACTGGTGACTGAAGCAGAAAATAAGACTATTGCCCATCAACAGCAGCACAGCGTTTGGTATGAATATTTATAAAGCATGTGATGCAGCCAGTGAGGAAAATCTGGGCGCTGAAAGCAAAGCAACTTTTGATTTACCCAAAATGAGGGATTATTATCAGAAAAAAGAAAAGGTAGCACTGGGCAACCTAGTAAGAAATAAAAGACTTCCAACTGTAGACATTTCAATATATACAATGACAATTTGTCATTTACAATAAGTTGTCTGATATTATAAATGTGTGTGTATTTATATAGACATTATAAATATACACAGTACACACACATACTGTATATTATGTAAACAAAAACTTTTATTTTGGATGCGATTAATCGCGATTAATCGTTTGACAGCACTAATTGTAACATATAATACATTTATAAAATCTAGGAATAAACTGTTCATCAACCGTTTATTGAAACAAACTGATTTGCTACAAAAAATAAAAAAGTACTATCTATTAATTATCTACTTTCTCTCCAAAAAAGTACTCTTTACACAATTTTAAGCAGGATAATGTGCTTGAATGGATAGTTTACCTAAAAAAAAAATACAAAATCATTATTTGCGCCCTATGTCATTCTGAACATGTATAACTTTCTTTTCTCTATGGAACACAAAATAATATATTTTGAATAATGTCTCTATTGTTTTTGTCCCTACAACATTGTTTCAGACCTAGTTGACTTTTATTTATTTTTATTTTTTTTCCAAAATATCTTCTTCTGTGTTATACAGTTTTGGAATGACTCAAGAGTTAGTAAGCGATGATATAATTATCATTTTTTTGGTGAACTGTTAGTGCCATTGCTACTTTTATTTAGCTACTCCACAACACTGTTATCAAAATATTACCATAACAATCATTTAATCCCAAAGTTTAAAACTTCTCATATCCATCTTCCTTTCTGTTTTTGAAAAACTGTGATTATTTTACCTCACAGCAAACCCTGCTTTTGAGCGGAGGTAGAGACAGGCTGTTGTGACACGACCAGACGGTGGAGATTATGAATTTTTGCCTAAGTGTGTTAATTGGCTGATTAGCGGGGTGGCTGGATTTGCAGGTGCTGATTGATTGGAGCGACGGGGTTTCTCCACGCTGAGGGGACTCGGGGATTTGAGGAGGAGGGGGCAGTTCGGTGGGCAAGCCGGTTACACCGGAATTGATCTTAATTAGATCTGAGAGACCTGCCACAGCAGAATGGTCACAGCGATTAAAATGAAAAACAGGAGAAATTACTGATCAAATTAATCATAATGTCAGCCTACAGCTGTAGGTCTGCTGTAATTTGCCACTCCACTGGCTTATATCAGCCCTAAGCCATACACACACGCACACTGATCTGTGGCAGAAAGAGAGAGAGGGGAGGAGGGCAGACCATCCATATACACACACACACACACTGAGTCAGGCACACTGAAATAGGCACATATACAGTATATACGCGTGTTGTGAAGATTTTGTGACGAAAGGTTGTGCTGTTTTTTGTGGAAACTGTGATACATGATACATTTTTCAGGATTCATTAATTTCATTGATTCATTGATAGAAAGTTCAAATGAACAGCATTTATTTTAAACATTTTTTTAACATTATAAATGTTAAATTATAAAATATATATATAAGGTCAAAGGCTCATGGTTTGGATGGTTACCCAAAACTACACCATTCTGATGATGAAAACATTTGTTCATTGCTGGCCATTTTCTTTTGCAATATACAGTATATTTATATATTTTTTTTTCTTTTAATGTAAAATAAATACTTTTTTAAAAGACATTTAAAGGCGCATAGTTCACACAAAAATAAGTACCTAAATAACTGCCATTGGGACAGCTGTAACGGACCATTTTCTCCAGGTATTATAGACCACCTCGGGCTCTCTTTCTCCCTTCTCTCAAATACAGTGGCTGTAAGGGTCTGCCTGGACCTCCGACCCAGAGTCTTACAATAGTATTTACAGGCTACTGCCCGGTATTCAGCCAATGCCAATTTACTGCCTCAGCATATGGACGACTCACCCCTGTCTCCTCTAGCTCTCCCCATTCCTAACTTTCATCGCTCTCCCCTTTCTCACCTAACCCTTTTTCTATCTCTCTCTCACTCGTTCATACTTTTCCTCAACCTCTCTAGACTGTACTGCGCCCTTACTTGTCCATCTTTCACCCCCGCTTTCTCTCCCACTCACCCGTCTCTCTAAGACACACCCCTCCTGATGTACTGATGTGTGCCACGGGAGGCTCAGACCCACGAGTGCTGCAATTATGCTGGCCTCTTCTCCTCTGTCCTTTCTATTTCTCTGCTCCTCTCTTCTCCTTTCCTCTCATCTACCTCCCTCTATCTTTGTCCTTTCTCCACCATTCCCCAGCAATCAGCCATCATTATAGCTCGCTCCTGAAACTCCATCCTTGCCAAGGTCAGGCACCCTTCCAACCCACATATGCTCATGGACAGACACATATACACACACATGGTGTTTTTGTCTTTTGTAATGCCCCCCCAAAACATGCTATTTTTTCTCTTGTAATGCCCCCCCCACCAGCCCCTGAGCACTACTTATGTGTTTTTTATTAAAATAAATTAATAAATAATAATAAATAAATTAACTAATTAATCCAGAGAAAAGTTTGGCATTGATAAGATTGTTTTTCATGTTTGTCAAGGCAGTCACCAAGGCTGCATTTATTTTATTAAAAAGTAAAAACAGTAATATTGTGAAATATTATATCAGTTTAAAAATAACTGTTTTTTTATTATTTGAATATATCTTAAAATTAATTTTATTCCTGTGAGGGCAAAGCTGAATTATCAGCAGCCATTACTCCAGTCTTTAGTGTCACATGGTTCTTCAGAAATCATTCTTATATTCTGATTTGGTGCTCAATAATCAGTGCTCAATAATCAGAAACCATAATACTTTTTTCACGAATAGAACAGCACTTATTTGAAAATGTAGTAGTAGCATTTGTAATAGTACTGTTACTATTTACTGTTACTTTGGATCAATTTATTGTGCCCTTGCTTAATAAAAGTATTAATTACTTTCAAAAAGCAATCTTTTTTAATTGAATATGTTAATCACAAGTGTTTTCATCTTGCCATTAGGCTTATACAAAGATGATTTTGGTAAATGCCAGATGGTTCCTGTTCTCAACATGAAATCAGAAAATACAGTTGAATTTATCCTGTGTACTTTAATACACATTAATGCACATTAATGACTTATTGGTTATCTAAGAGAAAGTTCTGCTTTTTAAGCAACATAAATCGCTCATTTTTCAGCTTGTCACCTCCAACGACTTGTCAGCAGAGAGCACTTTTCACAATCCAATCAATTCCGACTGGATAAAGTCAAGCCCCGCCCTAAATGTTTTTCTTATTGAACATCCAATTTTACTTGGTAGAGTACATAATAAAAGTGTGTTGCAGTGTTTCATGTTGACATTAATAATGTGTGTAACATTTTGCACAACGGGCTGCCTAAAGAGTGTGTAATTAGGTTGTAAGATTGTAATGTAGGATTTTTATTGTTTTGTTAATTATTCATGTTAAGGAAGATTTTAACATAGTACTCTATGTAACAGAAGTTTACTTTTATGGCAAAGAAACATCTAACCTCTGTCCTGTTCTCATTTTTCCTTTCCTCACTTGTTTCACTCACTCACTCACTCACTCACACACTCACTTATTAATGCAGCCCAATAGACAGCCCTTCTTAAGAAGGCAGAAAATTGCCTTACATAACGAAACTCACACTATATGAAAATACAAATGTGCACTGGTGACTGAAGCAGAAAATAAGACTATTGCCCATCAACAGCAGCACAGCGTTTGGTATGAATATTTATAAAGCATGTGATGCAGCCAGTGAGGAAAATCTGGGCGCTGAAAGCAAAGCAACTTTTGATTTACCCAAAATGAGGGATTATTATCAGAAAAAAGAAAAGGTAGCACTGGGCAACCTAGTAAGAAATAAAAGACTTCCAACTGTAGACATTTCAATATATACAATGACAATTTGTCATTTACAATAAGTTGTCTGATATTATAAATTAATATTTTCTGCATGTTTGGAGTAAGCAATTTTATTGAAAATCATCTATGATTATAATAATAAAAAAAACTTTAAAGGATATTGAAGAGTGTGGCTGTAAAAACAGATAGAGAAAAGAAGCTGACTTCTTTTTACCACAACAACTTTGCTATTTCTTCATCTCTCTTTCTCTCTCTCTTACTAAATATCTAGGGTGATCATCAAAGTTCTGTCCTGGGCTCCATTCTGATCTCATCATTCTCTTCTACAACTCCTCTTCTACCTTGCTACAGTATTTATGCCTTAATCATCCTCCCTTTCACAAATATCAAAAAAATAATAAATGTGGTATATTAAAACAGGATAATGGTGTGGTTATGGAAAAAAACATTTATAATATGATTCAACACTTGTTACGTTTGTTCTGACCCCTGTACACTGCAGAGAAAACCACAGGGAAGAATCTGATAAATAATCCAAATGTCCAAATGTTGTCAGTTCATCACTCCACTTAGAGTGGATGAGTGTGTGTGTTAAGTTTGGTTGAGTGTATTTGCATGTGTGTGTGCGCGCATGAATTGACGTGTGTGTCAGGTTTGTGTCTGTGTGTGTGTGTGTGTATTATCGATCGGACCTCTGACCACATCATAGCCACAGAGCCCTGCTCAGTCACCATTAATCTCGGTGCTCCGAGTTCTCAAATGGCAGCTGGCAGCCCCAGCTCCAAACTCAACCATTTCTCTTCATTAACTCGGCTCACTCTGAGACGCCATGCGGAGGAGTAATCATTTACCATTATTCTAGTTATGAAACTCACACACAGCTGACGCTGGGCTTTATTGAATAGAGGCCATCAAAAGATCACCAGCCATTGATTAAGCCAATATGAAAGTCATTCAAATGCTGGATCTGTATGTCAAACAACAGCAAGTGAAAAGAGATGGCATTCTGTTTAAATGCCGGACAGGAGAATTTGACATGATGAATTAAAATAGTTGAAGTTTCCTCAAATAGAGACACGCTGTTCTGTATTTTTTTCAATTAGATTAAGACATACAATATTTTGCTTTCAGTCATTTAAAGACAAACAACCATTCATCATTTTGCATTTGATGTTTTCATTATTTGTTATCATTTTTTATCACAGGAAATTACAGGGGAGATTAAAAAACTGATGGAGACCTGTTCTCAGGTGGGCATCAGAAATGTAATATCAACTTTTCACGAAACTGATGGTCTCTTGTACAAATTGTTTTTCAACAGTAGCAGGTCCAAGTCTTACTCTTCGGGTATTTTTTCTTACAGATATACTAGTGTATAGTCAGCAGTTTTGCTTGGAACTTTAGTTTTGCAGCAAACATTTTCAATAATCAATCAAATGGAAATACGGCCAAAAACATTTGGGGTAATTTTTCAATAGGAAAAATGGTAAAAGATGGAATTTGTAAATACATAAATAAAATATACATTTATTTAAACCGTACTGGAGGTTAACCAGGACTGCCTCTTTGCAGATTAAATAGAGCAAGGATGATTGATGGCTTAAAATTCCTGTATGGATTTTAAGGACCATAGTTATGGAAGCAGGATTTTATATAATGACACCAAAAGCAGTTAATTATGCTTGGTGTTAATGAGTCACATGATTGACGGTCAGCACTGGGCAGTCTATCACATCTTTATAGGTACGTTTGTCATTAATTTCCTTCCTTGTTCCTCTGTCATTTGCATTCCAGCTTGTTAAACGTGACCCCTTTTGCCCCCTCTTTTCCCAACAGTTGTGCTTTTTATCTGATTAAGTACAGCATTTTAAACAGCCCTCGTGTGTGTGTGAAAATGAGGCTCTTTATGCTGCCACACAGTTTTCAGAGCAATGCATCATGGGAAGGCTGACCCAAGACTTCCAGTTTAGCTTCTTCAACTTTACAGCGTTGCACGTCTCTTCATTCCTGTTTTTCTTCCTCTAGCTTTTTACTCTCTCACCTATTTTTCCCTCGCGTCGGTATATTTCTGTTTTTCTCTCAGCTATTTATTTATTTGTCAATGGGAAGGTGAAATGGGGCTCTGTAAGTACCGTTGGTAGTGTGAGGAGAGTCCAGAGGAGATGGCAGGTGATGTCCAACAAGGGAGCTGAGGTGTTTGGGACTGTCTAATGGTGTTTTGATGTACCCGGGCAGAGGGGAGGCTCCAGGCTGGGAAACGTGGGAGAAGGAGAGAGGTTTTTTTGAAGGAGGTAGCATAAGGTCTGGAAGTGACGCTGGGGAGACTGTGAGCATGCTCAGATGTGTCACTTCTTATTATGTCCACTCTCTATAATGGGAAAACGGAGAGACAGAGAGAGCGAAGGGGAAATGAAAAAGGGTGAAACAGAGGTGTGATCGTCTTAGGAATTGCTATGATGCAAAAACAATTTTCTTTCAGCTTTTCTGATGTTTAATAGCAGTCCTTGTCAGATCTATCCAGACACTAAATTTATTGTCTACTGTCCCATTTAACTGACAAAAAAAAGCTGCACGTTACAACCCCCACCCCAAAAAAAAGGAAGAAGAGTTTTGTTAATCATTATTTTTGTTAATAATGATATTAATTAAATGGTCTAAGCATCCTTTAGACAGTGTAAACCAGGGATCCTCAAATCTGGCCCACGAGATCCACTTTCCTGCAGAGTTTAGCTCTAACCCTAATCAAACACACCTGAGCATGCTACTCAGTGTCTTCAGGATCATAAGAATATCACAGGTAGGTGAGTTTGATCAGGGTTGGAGCAAAACTCTGCAGCGCATTGGCCCTCCAGGGCAAGATTTGAGGAACCCTGGTGTAGACAGTACTTGAAGTGGGCCGGCACGCACCGGTACGCACTACCGGCACTTCTGTGTTTTAGTCTTTAGCGTACTGGCACTTTTTTGTGCGTACCGGCACATCTGACATGTTGCCGGTACTCAGAGTCCAAGCGTCAGTGTCTGGTGAAATAACAGTATATAAATCACAGTACCAGGAGGGGTCACCTCTCATCTTGACAAATAGCGTGAATGAATGCAAGCGGAGTCGGTCTAACGCAAGGGTTGTCGCTTTTCCACTGTCTGGCCAGTGCTAGGGATGGGCGGATCGATCCTGAAGTATCGATACTTTCGATACTGATGTTGTATCGAAAGGATCGATCCTCACATAAAAATATAGATTCTAAAGTGCATTTTAAACCATTAATTTTATTTATTTTTCAAGAAATTCGGTGCATAAAATAAGCTTCTAAGCAGTGGTGGACGAAGTACACAAATCAAGTACTTGAGTAAAAGTACAGATACGTATATTAAAATATTACTCCAGTAAAAGTACTCCTTTTTCAATTTTACTCGAGTGAAAGTACAAAAGTACTCGATTGTTTACGTACTTAAGTAAAAAAGTACTGATAGATAGATTTATTTTGCAATTTTATATTGCCTACTTAATTTAATTTTATATTAGCACATATTTTTTATAATCCTACTGCTCAAAATACCTGGGATTTTCCCAAAATAACCACTTTATGGAGTCAAGATATATTTTTGTTGTTGATATGGACTACGTTGACGAGAGTGATGTAGTAATGTTCACTATGACGCTTACACTGCGATGTACCTGAGAGAAAACAGATTTGACCAGCTGATTTTCACCAGTAAGAAAAAGGTGTTTTAAAGGGGTCATATGATGCTGCTAAAAAGAACATTATTTTGTGTATTTGGTGTAATGAAATGTGTTTATGCGGTTTAAGGTTAAAAAAATACATTATTTTCCACATACTGTACTTTATTGTTTCTCCTCTATGCCCCGCCTTTCTGAAACGCGTCGATTTTTACAAACCTCATTGGTCTGAAAAGCGAGGTATGCTCTGATTGGCCAGCTATCCAGTGCATTGTGATTGGCCGAATACCTCAAGCGTGTGACGGAAATGTTACGCCCCTCACCATACTGTGATGATGCCCTGTCAGGCGATGATTCAAAAACGTGAAAACCCATTATAAACGAGGCATTCGTTGCATCCAAAAAACATGAAAACCCATTATAAACGAGGCATTCGTTGCATCCAGTGGGGACATAATTATGGATTATAATGACTTAAACTGTCTTTTTATGCGTTGCGTTGCATCACGCGGCGTAAACATAAAACCATGTCTGCATTTG
>NW_015658044.1:0-1136 GCF_001515625.1 Sinocyclocheilus rhinocerous | reverse complement strand
GGTGAAGATGCTGGATGTGGAGGTCCTGGGCTGGTGTGGTTACTCCTTTGGAGACGGCTTATGGTAGATAAATGAACATTCATTTCACGGGCAACAGCTCTGGTGGACATTCCTGCAGTCAGCATGCCAATTGCACGCTCCCTCAAAACTTGCGACATCTGTGGCATTGTGCTGTGTGATAAAACTGCACATTTTAGAGTGGCCTTTTATTGTGGCCAGCCTAAGGCACACCTGTGCAATAATCATGCTGTCTAATCAGCATCTTGATATGCCACACCTGCAGTGGTGGAAAGAGTACTGAAAAAATAAACTGAAGTAAAAGTACCATTACCTTCCAAAAAATGTAGTGTGAGTAGAGTAAAAGTACTTGTCCAAAAAAACTACTTGAGTAAGAGTAAAAGAGTAGCCTATTTAAAAGTACTCATGAGTATTGAGTAGTGAGTACTGAGCTGTGGATTCTACCCCCTCATAATAAACACTGTACACCGCAATTGATACATTTTAAAAACGTTGTACAATCTGTAATTCACATTATCTTGTTTGTCATAAAGAATGAAGAATATCTTTCATCCAGCACATTTCTCTGTTTTTATGACTAACTGAAAATAAACCATTTTTACTTTTATTTCAGAGTTAAATGAAGAAAATGAGGAGAATTAAGAATTGAGTGAAGTCGAGGAGAGAAATCATGTAAAAAGTAGAGAAAAACCTTTGAGTTGCTCTGAATCTAAACAGAAAGATTTAAAGAAAAGAAGAGCCAAGAAATCGTGATGTAAGAGAAAACATGATTCATCCGACCAGGCCACCTTCTTCCAGAAATCGTGATGTAAGAGAAAACATGATTCATCAGACCAGGCCACCTTCTTCCATTGCTCCGTGGTTCAGTTCTGGGGCCTCATTTATAAAGTGTGTGTACGCTTAAATCCACGCCTGCGCTCATATTCATAAAAACTGTCTTTGACTGGAAAAGTGCTTAGCGTCACGTCAGGGTCTGAGCAGACGTATGCACTTTTTCATGTCGGAGTACTGCAGGTTTTTGGAAATGTAAGCTGTTCTTGCGGCTCGCTGTTCTAAATGAAAGAATTTGTACTATGACTGGTCATCTTTTATATGTTAATGGCATTAATTAGGAGTCG
>NW_015658043.1:0-528 GCF_001515625.1 Sinocyclocheilus rhinocerous | reverse complement strand
TCAAGACAGCAAACAACAAACCAGTTAAACACCAACACCTGTTCCTGGCATGCGACGACATCACAAGTGAACATGATATGATTGTCTACTGGAAAAAAGTGAAAGGACACTCGAAGCAACCTGGTCCAGACAAAGACCTCAACGACCAAACGGATGCTCTAGCCAAAGCAGGTGCACTACACGGCGAGTTATGGTCTCCACCAACCCACCAACCCACCCTTAACGTGGCAGCCATAACCCGCAGCAAACACACTCAACCCACCACAATGCCCACCTCACAGCCGCTTACGCTGGCTCCTCAAACTCCACTAATGACATTGCTGACATGCAAGCCTCTGACTATTCCATCAAAACTATTCTTCACCACCTCTCTGACCCCTCCAACCACCCTATCACACCAGATGAACTTGCTGCTGCCCCAAGCCTCAAACGGCTATACCACGTAACACACATGCTGCGTGTGATAGAAAACATTCTGTTTTGTGCCCCTGATGACCTCACTGCACCAAGGCTTGTGGTGTGCTAACT